>NC_056762.1:17001863-17104363 GCF_018687715.1 Carya illinoinensis
TATGACTCTGAAATTTGTGATTGAAGATGGTTTTGAGAAAAAATTTCAAAAATTTCTTTTATGTCAAGTGGAGTTTTGTGGGTACTTTGGTTTAAATCTTTGACCTTGAACATAATTGAGCACATAGTCGCTTTTCTCTTATTCCATTTTGCTTATGAAGAGAAGAAGTTGAATTAATTGAAAGAGGGAAGTTCGATTTTGCTTTGCTCTAGAATCCGTTGATGGGTCATTGAGGCGAAATCCTAGTTGAGACCAAATATTAGAGAAATGATCTAGGCATTTCTTTGGCATAACCAAAAAGCTTTCCCAGCCGTCCTAAATATCATGCCATCATTACATAAACCATGAGCCTTCATAAGCCTTTATTTATTCTTTGAACTACATAAACCATGCCTGCTCTAAGCCTGAAAAACAATGAATCTACCTTTGATAGTTTGAGAAAATATTTTGGTGGAGAGTTACATTTAAAAGAGAAAATTTGTTTCATGATGAACTGTATTATGTTTGCTCTCTCTGTTTGATCAAAGAAGAAGAAGAAGAAAGATAGTAAAAAAAAACAAAAAGAGAGAGAGAGAGAGAGAGAGAGAGAGAGAGAGAGAGAGAGATAAAAACAAAACAAAAAACAAAAGAAGTCACTAAGCGGAGTATGTATCACCTCAGATTTTGTTAAAGGAATTGTTGGTATTGCTTCAGTGATTACAGTAACAATAATGCCACAAGTATGAGCATATTGCCAAGAAAGAGCTATGATTTGAATCATGTGAGTATCTCTTTTAGTGTTCTTTTCATTAAGTATTTTTCCAGTTTGCTTTGATTTTCCATATCTAGTTCTTTCTTAACCCTCACCCTGTGGCCTATCATTACAACCTTATTAAAGACCTATTGATCTTTGATTTTTGGTGTTGACTACATTAGCGGAGATGATTTCTGAAAACTGGACTTATGGGGTTGTTTTGAGAGAATTCTTCTGATTTTAGTTGTTCTACTTTTATCTGAGTTTGCAGGTCGTTTGAGGTTAAATTGACTATATCACACACACACTCAAGATCTTAGCTTTAGGTTGAAGTAAATGCCTAACTCTTGCTTGACAAATTGCAAAATTTTTGATTGATTTTCTTGCTATCTTTGATGTTAAAAGTGTAAGATACTAGTGATGAAATCTAAATTCATAAAAGCTTGGTGAGTGATGATACTTCTCTTCGGGGTCGAGTTGATATTGCCTAAACTATCATTTGCTTTTCTTTTTGTTTGAGGACAAACAAAGTTGTAAGTTTGGGGGTATTTGATGACTTGCAAAATTTCGTATTGCAGATTTTACAAGATCGCTCGAGCGGAGGCTTTTTGGCCGCTCGAGCGAATTCAGGCAGATTCAAACACTCAATGTGCGCTCGACACCCCGCTCGAGCGAACATCGTATTTTGACAGATCTAGGGTCTTCTGCCGTCACACCATATAAAAGTGATTTTTCACTCTATGGCCGAACCTTTTGACTGGATAACACTTTTTGGGACAGAAAAGCATAGCTAGAAGGATTCAATTCATCAGTTTTGGAGAGGGAATTTCATATATTGCACGTACATTGGAATCATACATGAGCACAGACGGGAGAAAAACATTGAATCATTTCCTTGAGTTTTTGAAGACGAGTTGCGGCTGCGAGGAGTATTTTTCAGCGTTTATTTTCTTCCAATATTCTCAGAACAATTATGGTGAATTCATTTATGTTGAATTCCTTTTCTAGCATGAGCTAAATTTTATTTATTCTAGGAAAACGATGTAACATAGTTCCAAACTATGCTTGATTGTCTATGCTAATTTAAGGCAATTCTCTCTTTGTTTATCTGATTTATTTTGAGTTTATTGCTTCTAATTAACTGGCCATTGATTAGATGATATTTAATCTTGTGATTTGCTATCGAAAGAGGGAATCATAGGGTAGATATTGAATATTTCAGCATAGGTGAATATAGAGATTGAAAGACTTGTATGAACCTATGTAGTATTTAAATCATTGGTCTTATTGCTTTCTTACTTTATTAATTTGCATATTCTTGTGTGAATTGATAAACAAGAATAATTTCCAATTGACTACTGAAAGAGGCTGTTGGATGAATTAGAGATTTGTTAATGAACAAAAAGAATTAAATTAAATTAGTTGGATGAGAAAAGCATCGTGAAGAATTAGGTGAAATCGATTTCCTAGAAGTTTTCTTTCCCACTAATTTGATCTTTGAACGCCAGTTTTATTTCCTTTGCGTATTTCTCTTTGAGTTGATCTTAGTTTAATTTTGCAACTACAAAAATCTTAGTGATTCCTCTAGATAAAATCGAGATTAGTATAATTTTGGTATTTAGTGAAAGTAAGGTACCAGTCCTTGAGGACGATACTCTTCTTATCACTTTATTATAAAACTATGATACTATGCACTTGCAGTTTTGCACAGGTCATAGGCTTAGAAAACCAACTGGACTGGATGATAGTCCTGCACTCCTCATGCAGGTTCCAGCTGGCTTCAAATCAGAAAGAATTCTTCCTACCCCGTTCCTCATGAATCAAACCCCTCCACCCACTCTGCCAGTGTATAAGGATAGGCCTGTGGTCTGAGGTTTGGGCTGCAAGGCTTTGGATCCTGCACTGAGCAAATAACTCTATCCCTAATAGGTTACCAAATACACGATCAAGTCTTTCCTTGGTGAACTGGCTTCCCTCACGATTGTTACTCCAAGTAAACTTAGGCCCAAGAAAGCCTAAGTCACTCAACCCACAGCAATCCATAGCCTGTCTAAATTGTTCCATCTGGTGATAAGGTCTGCAAGCAGCCCCATATTTCTCATTTTGATGTAGCACTTCATTGAAGTCTCCAAAACAAAACCACGCCTATTCACTCTTTGGCTGCAGCAGTCTTAAAAGCTTCCAACTATCTGGTCTATTAGCAGTAAGAGGAGAACCATAAAAACCAAAAAACAACACCTCTTTTCCTGAGGCCTCCTATTTCAAGACCATTGAAATATGGTGCTGTGAGTAAGACTCCAGATTGAACTCAGATGTCCCATTCCATAGAAAAGCAAGGCCCCCACTTAAACCTTTACTATCCACTACAAAACTAGAATCAAAACCCAACTTATTCCTCACTTCCTCGACCCTTCTCCTACCACACTTTGTTTCCATCAAGAAAACAAACTTGGGCCACTTAGTCTTCACTAGTAAGTGAAGTTCTCGAACTGTACAGGGGTTCCCAAGCCCCCTACAGTTCCAACTAATGCCTATCATTGCTGTTGGTGGGGCTGCCCAGTAGCCTCCACCAACTTTGGATTAAGGCCTTTTGATCCAAGGCCAAGAGTAGCTCTCTTTTTTCTGTCGGGTGCCACTTCATCCCCCTGGCTTGTTGGGCCTCTTTTCCTTCTGTTTCTAGTTATCATTCCCCAAATAATGGGCTCCTCTTGGTGTACCTCCCTGGCCCTTCTTTTCCACGTGGCCCTCTTCTTTAGGGGCTTCTCAGCCCTTTCCTTTACCATCTCAGAGCTAGCACACACATGTTGCTCTTGTGGGGAAGACTTTTAGGGGGAAGTTGATATATTTGGGGATACTAACCGAGGTCGATATGCCAGGCTTGTGTTTCTTCTGATGCTGGTCCACTATCTCTGCCCTATCCTCAGGTAAATTAGCATGAAACTCTAAATGCATCTCATAGTCTGACAAGCCATGTTCTAAAAGTGCTGTCGAGACCTCCCCCTTTTGGAGATTTCTAGAAGTAGAGCAGATAGGTTGAGCTTTTGGTTCCTTAGGTTCTGCCTCTTCCTTTTTTGGGAAGTTTGTGAAAAGCTCCTGAGCAGACTCCTTTCCAGGGTTAGGTGCCTCATCCCAGGTCCCTCCATGAACCACAGTATGTTGCTGCTGTGGTTGGTGAGAGTCCCCCATATCTCCACCATACTTCCTGGCTTCAAAAATCCTAGAGTTCATCGGTTGAGCTCTCAACCATGGGCCAAACTGGGTCGTTTTCACCTCACCCCCATGATTAACCCCTCGCTGAGCTTGACAACCCTTTGCCTTATGATATGGGATTCCACAATGAAAGCAGAAAGACTGCAATCTTTCATACCTTCATGGAAACCCAATGCTTCTGACTATCAAGCTGCAACCATTTTCCTCGAAGCAATGGTTTGGTCAAGTCCACTGCTACACGGACCCTTAGGCACTTGCCCCATGCTCTTCCTTCCGAGTCAACTTCCACACGGATCACAGGACCAATCGATGAGGCAAACTTTCTTCCAAAGTTTGCATTCATAATAGCCAGAGGAAGGCCATACAGTTGGACCCATAAAGGTTCAATTTGGAATTGCACCGCATTGAGTGGGGTAGATTCTTCTAGTTCTTGAAGGGAGACTAAGTGCCTATCAAAGAACCAAGGACGTCCACCCAAGACACGTTCCTTATCTACAAGAAACTGGAATTCTATTAAGAATTGGAAGTCTCCCAAGTCTTTGAACTTCACCCAACCCTTTAATCTCCATATTTGTGACATTGTCATTCGGAAAGCTTCATTGTTGATACCCTTCTCAGTCAACACACCTCCTACGATGCATAGCTTTCCACGTAAACCTCCCTTCATCGCTTCATCAAGAGAAACCACAAAGACTGCATCTTCCTCTTTAGACAGTGAGAGGTTCTTGCAATGTCGTGCTAGCTCCTCTTCCTCCATCTTCATGAACATAGCGACCCCTCACAGTGACTCTTACTAGAAGAGACTTACACCCTTGCACTGGCAGGGTACTCTAACCTCACTCTTTCTCTAGAGAGAAAAGAGAAGGACCTTTTTTTGAGTCAAGAATCTCATCAATCCGATATGTGAGTAAAAAGTTACAGTCAAAAAATTAAAATATATATGTCTAGACTGTCTCCTAGCAAATTTCATACTCGGACTTCTTGTGGTTTCCTTTTGTGATTTTTTTTCTTTTTCTTTTCTTACAAATTGCTCTCAAACCCATGAATGTCCTCCTTTGAATTTGACTGGGCTTGACTTGCTCTTTTATAGATTCTGAAATTAAACATAAAAAACTGCTTAGGAGTATCCCAACGTAAATAGAAACTCAATTTAAGAATACGCATTAATTCCTACGATTTCTATTCCCATTTTAGCATTTTAATCCAATAATAGGGTATTTATAGTGCACTTTCGCACACTCATCACACCCCCCAACTTACTCATTGCTAGTCCTTAACAATTTTCATGTCCAAAACAATGGAAGAGACCAAAGAAAATCACACATAAAGGCCATCAAGTCATACTTTCCAAGTTCACATATCAAAACAATTTATGGAATCCAATAACCCATCAAGATCAATCCACCTATAGCAATCCATAGAGTGTGTGTGTGTTCTCCAAGCCATAATCATCTTACCACCAACCTTGATACATGCAACATCAAGAACGTCTCAAGCACAATGTTCAACTCCATAATTCACAGGTATAATAGTGTTTCGTGTAAGGGCTCTCTCTATGAAGTTGACAATGGGTGCACACACACTCTCATGGAAAATTAGGTAATTATGTACAAGCAACAAGTAAACATTGATCTTATGATAGAAACACTAACAAATGAGACTTCCACCAGTCTTTCCAACAGCTTACATAGGATTAGAATGGTCAACACAAAAGGTTGTAATGTGCCTTGGGTTCAGGGCTATATGAAAAAAAAAGGATGAAAGGGATTCAAAAACCTCCAAGTACATACAAAGGGAATTTTATTAAATATCTCAATAGACCACGCTTCTCACTTGATGTACTGATCGGTGCAAAACTGCAAGTGCACAGTATCGTAGTTTTATAATAAAGTGATAAGAAAAGATCGTCCTCAGGGATTGGTACCTTATTTTTGCCAAATACCAAAATTATACTAATCTCGATTTTATCTAGAGGAATTACTAAGATTTTTGTAGTTGCAAATTAAACTAAGATCAACTCAAAGAGAAATATGCAAAGGAAATAAAACTGACGTTCAAAGATCAAATTTATGGGAAAGAAAACTTCTAGGAAATCGATTTCACCTAATTCTTCACTATACTTTTCTCATCCAGCTAATTTAATTTAATTCTTTTCGTCAATTAGCAAATCTCTAATTCATCCAAAAGCCTCTTTCGATAGTCAATTGGAAATGACTCTTGTTTATCAATTTACACAAGAATATGCAAATTAAATAATCAAGAAAGCAATAAGATCAATGATTTAATTACTACATAGGTTCATATAAGTCTTTCGATCTTTATATTTACCTATGCTGAAATATTCAAGATATACCCTATGATTCCCTTTTTCAATAGCAAATCACAAGATTAAATATCATCTAATCAATTGCCAGTTAATTAGAAGCAATAAAATCAGAATAAATCAGATAAACAAAGAGAGAATTGCCTTAAATTAGCATAGACAATCAAGCATAGTTAGAAATAGGTTATATCGTTTTCCTAGAATAAATAAAATTTAGCTCATGCTAGAATGGAATTCAACATAAATGAATTCACCATAATTGTTCTGAGAATATTGGAAGAAAATAAACGCTGAAAAATACTCCTCGCAGCCGCAACTTGTCTTAAAAAACTCAAGGAAATGATTCAATGCTTTTCTCTCATTTGTGCTCGTGTATGACTCCAACGTACGTGCAATATATGGAATTCCCTCTCCAAAACAGATGAATTGAATCCTTCTAGCTGTATTTTTCTGTCCCAAAAAGTGTTCTTCAGTCAACAGGTTCGGCCATAGAGTGAAAAATTCCTTTTATATGGTGTGACTGTGGAAAACCCTTGATCTGTCAATTTACGATGTTCGCTCGAGCGGGGTGTCGAGCGCACATCAAGCGTTCGACTCTGCTTGATTTCGCTAGAGCGGCCAAAAGCCTCCACTCGAGCGATCTTTGTTTTCCTGCAACCCGCTCAAGCTCACTGTCGAGCGGCAGTCGAGCATTTGAATCTGCCTGAATTCACTCGAGCGGTCAAAAGCCTCCGCTCGAGCGATCTTGTAAAATCTGCAATACGAAATTTTGCAAGTCATCATGTACTCTCCAACTTTTCAGATCATAAAATAATAATGTTTTTCCTTCTTCTTCCTCTTCTCTTTTTTTTTTTTTTCCAACAATTTGATGAAAAAATACATGCTACTTTGGTATTCTTTCCAATTCTACCAAACCTTGAATATTTTTTTGTTTTTTTTTTTTTGCCTTTAAAGCTCGCTTAATTGAAAACTTTGTAACTTGTACTCTTCTCCATTTTTTTTCTTCTCTCTGTTTTTTTTTAATTGACAATGATAAAACAAAAGAAAGAAAATGTAAATTCCACACCTAGTATACACTTGGAAGTAAAAAGGGTAAGAAAATCAATGTATAGGTTATACTTCAATGTGGAGAGGCATGAATGATATGGGCATATAAAAAGAAAAAGCTACATATGTTTATTGGCTCAAAGTTGGCTACTAGGAGTCTATGATGGAAAGGGATAGCTTGAAAGGCTCAAACATTAATCCTAAGTTGACCTTCATCATATCTCAAGTATATCCACCATCGTACCACAAACCATCTAATGATATTCTCAAAAGAAGTGCCCAATTCAACAGATCAATAAATGCTTATCACAATTTACTGCATTTGTATGCTCTCAATCCTCTCCAAACTCACATGAATACTTAAGCAAAAGAGTTCTCTAGCTACATGTGTCAAACCATTATCTTACCACAAAGCTTGGATGGATGTGTGCATTAAGGGTTCTGTGAATGCTTTAGCAAAAATGATTATGGTGGGTCTAGTGAATTCATGAAGATGGCTATGAATGAGAATGAGTGCACATGTGAAAATGATGCACGTGTGATGCAAATTAAAAAAAAAAAAATTGACACATGAAAATATGCCACAGAGTTCCAACAAGCATTTTAAATACTGAATTTTCACCACCACCCCCAACTTAAATGAAACATTGTCCTCAATATTTAAGAAACAAAATTGAATGGGGAGTAACTGAAAATGGTAAAATACACCTAATGAGTGATGATGGTAGCTCGCTAAGCACCAAATATGGTAACCTGAACTGACAGAATAAAGCTAACCTACAAACAAAGACAAAGAAAATAACAGAAAATAAAAATAAAAAGAAAGAAAATAAGAGAAAATAAAAATAAAACAAAGCAAAATAAAATAAAGAAAAACATACCTGGGTGGTGTGGTCAAGGTTGATAGACTGGATCCACAAGTGGAATGTCTTCCACTTTTGGAACTTGCCTATCAATTAATATTTTAAGGTGTTGACCATTTACTTTAAAGATCCGACCATCCTTAGGATCTTCTATTTCTACCGCCCCATTTTCGAAAATATTTTTCACTACAAATGGGTCAGTCCACCTAAACCGAAGTTTTCCTTGGTGCTTGTGAAATCCAAAATCATATAAGTATATTCGGTCATTAGGTTCAAACCTCTTCCTAAGAATATTTTTATCATGAAACATTTTCATTTTAACCTTATAGACTTTAGACTTGGACAAAGGTTTCAATTTAACTCTTGGTGTTTTCATTCTTATAGGAATTTGTTTTCCACCTTTCTTAGGCAACTCCTCAAATTTCTATTGCCATGCCTGTGTGCCATAATACTGAGTTTCATAGAAAAAGTACAAATATCAATAACATCAGATGAATCACTAATTGATGGGAACCAAGGTGGAGCTATCCTTAAAGATCCTTTGCAAGTTTCAGATAGGCCAATTACAAGATCAAGAGCCAAGAAGATTAAGGAAGCAATGCAAGGATTGGTGCAATCCATTTGGGATGAAGCTAGGAAGAGCCCAACACTCAAGATGGGCTTAAAGGAAGAAGAACCAGTTTTGATCCATTTGATACAAGTTATGGAAGACATGACTTAAAGATTGGGTCTATTGTTGTTAAGGCTTTCAATTTGTTTAAAGGTATTTTATTATTAGTTTAGAAGAAATGGGCTTGAGAATGCTTGGCCCACATATGTCTTATTTCTAATGGACTAGGGTTGTTTTGGGATGGCCTTGTATTTTGGCCAAGGGTTTTATTTGGAAAGTTATAATTTATGTTTCACTAGGGTTTCAGAAGTTACTGTAGCGCAGTGCATGACACTATTCACGCTACAGTACCCGAGGCATTGTTTATTTAGGGTTTTTGGGGATTGTCTATTTAAACCACTTGTAGCCTCATTTGAGAGGCAAACTATATGGAATTGTCATTGAGAGTTGAGTTATCTCCTTTTGTTCTTCTCGAACTTTTGAACTTATCAAAGGTAAATCAAAACTTTTGTGGCGTTCCTTGTTTGTAATCTAGGTTCTTGAGACAGGTTCTTCAACGGGTCTACATTTTGATATAATCTAGGTTCTTTGAACGAGTTCTCATCGGGTCTAGATTCTCTATCCATATACCTGAGTTTGGCTTTCTTGGGGTTGTTTTTCCAGTATTGTTGTTGGGTCTCAAAGCAAGTCGATTGGGGTTCACATCATTTGGTACTAAGAGCAAGGTTTTCAATCAAGTGTAATTCCATATTTTATCTATTGCATATTTAATTCTAGGATTTCATTGTTCTAGGGTTGCAAAAAAATAAAAAAGTGCAGAAATTCGTTTTTCCTAGGGCTGCCAAATTACTCTATCATTTTGGTTTCATGTTTATCAACATTGGTGGCTAAATTGCTTGTTTGAGGGCTGCCAAAATTTGCATCATCTATAGGGTTGGAAATTTCTGGGATTTCTTGCATCTCCGAGTTTGTCAATTACTTGGAGTGTCGTTTCATTGATTTTCTTCTATTTTCTTGTTGATTTTTATAAGTTTGAATTCAATTATTTGATTGTTACAATTGAATATTATTGTTTGTGATTGAATCAGTGAGAAAAGAAAAGAAAAGAAAGAAAAAAATCGAATAAAAAAAAGAAATTAAAAAAAAAGTTATAGGAATCCGATTTTTTTATTTTTTTATTGAGTCTTATCATCATCAAAGGGGCTGCATATATCATTATAGTTGGTATATTGTCTTGTAATTAGTCTTTCCCTCGTATCATTTCCTTGAGTCTTGTGTCATTTTATTCTTTCCATGTTTTCTCTTGTTCTTGTTTCTTGGACCTAATTACTAGTTGGAATAAGACAAATTTGTATTGTCTTGATTTAATTCAATTAGTTCTGAAAGAACTTGAGTGGGAAAACTCTTGAGGTAAAAGGAAAGAGAGTGTGAGATCATTATCAGAAAAAAGCCAATTAAGAGTAAAACACGAGTGGAGTGCTATTATTCAAGTGTAAACACGTAAGGGAGAGCGCGTAAGTTCTTTTCCACTAACATTTTTTTGTGCAGCGTGTATGATGTCTCATAAAAGTCACTCATCACCAAAGGGGACGGCAGATAACTCATTTGTGTTGCAGGCCATACAACAACAGTTTGAACGGTTGAACATGATGTTAGGAGAAATGAGAGATAGGATAGATCAACAAGATGAAGTAATTAAAAATTTGCATGGTGGGAGAGTGTCACAACCCCACCCTATCGAGAGCGAGACCGTGATCCTGTACTTGTTCTTTTTCCTATTATAATAATAATTTTATTTATAAATGAATGTCCATATCGTTATTAGTATTATTATTATTATTTTATTAATTTTTTTTAAAAGGTAATGCGTGACGGTTCGAACGCATCACGCATAAATTCTAATTTCTAACTGAAAGAACATCTAATAGACATACCTTTACAAAGGACTCTCAGAGTCTATCATCCATTTATTTAACATAACTACTTTAAACAAAAAGGGACTCAATCCCTTCAGTCTTTACAAAAGAAAACTAACTTAAAGTAGGAGGGGTTTCCATTACCCCACTATATACCTTATACCCGAAGGTATCTTGTCTAGAAGTTAACTCAATAAAACATCCCCGTGTGGGGTCTAGTATTAAAACGTAAGAAACATATATCATCATAAAAAGAAACCAAACTACCCAGGAACTACTAAACGTCGGCCTCTCCCTCCTTAGCAATACTCAGCTCCTCAGTAGATTGGTCTGTACCTGGACGTTTAAAACATAAACACAAAGTGAGTCTAATACTCAGTAAGCAGTACACCATGCTGTTAACTTAATAAGCATATAGTATTTTCTTTTGAAAACATGCATCCATAAACCAATACATTAGACAATACTTCCATGCATATGCTTTCTTTATAACATCATGCATACACTTACTTCTTACTATCATGCATATACTTACTTCATACTTTCATGCAAAATCTTTATTTCTTATTTTCATACATGCTTATATATCATATCTTCATGCATACACTTAATTTAATCTTTCACTTTCTTTTGGCCAACACACTATTATGCCCCGTGTGTTGGGGTTAGCGGTCCTATTGGACCTGGATTCTACCAGTGGCCACAGGTTAGGAACCTCTTTCTGTCAGGGAGCAGCACTGGGTGCACTACCAGTACTACTTACCTGGCATTGCAATCTGCCCATTCTTTGATATCATTTCCTTTCATGTGGCCATTATATATTTTCATACATTAATTCATTCCTTTTCTTTCTTTGAATTCAACATTTTCAGTATCTTCCTTAGTCCAATGAATATGCATTTATTTTGAAAAATAGCATTTTATGTCATGCTTACATATAAATAAAATCTTAGTTATTTCAGAAAGCATGTATGAAAATTTCATGACTTAGAATCTACATGCATGCATTACCATATACACATACAATCAATTATAATCGATAGGATACTTAATAGGGGCTACCAAGAAAGGCTTGTACATAATATAAATTCATTTATTCTTTAATTAGAGGAATGTTTAGAAAGAGATAGAGATATATTCTTCCACAAGAGAACTTGGAGTGGGCGCATGGTCATAGCTACTTACCTCGATCCGCTGCAATCCCTTTAACTTCAGAAAATCCTAGTCCAATAAATAACAAGTGTGTTAAAACTCATCCAACATCCTTTAGATCCCCTTTTAACGATGGCTAAAATATTATAAATCTAACGTCGTTTTCTACCCTTAATGTTACTTCAAATAACTACCTTCTCGACAAATCCTTACACTAGTAACATAAAAAGATAATTAATTTAGTTAACATAACATCAAAACAGCTCCATATATGCATTTAATCACTTAAAACAGAACATAATTATATATATATACAAAACAGAACATTAAAACAGCCTCTCATATATATTTATACTTAAAACAGAACATTGAAACAGCCTTTCAAATCTATTTACATGGAAAGCAACCTCTCAAACAACCTTATATATTTATATATCTGAAATACCACCTCAAAACAACTTTGTATACACTTGGTTGGAAAAATAGAACACATGCACATAAATACATACCAAACCACAACATAAAGAGATGAAAATAAAATACAAATTGACACAATACAACACATCGTTCGGTTGATCCTAACAACACTTCAAAACCATGTACATATATTTATAAGATGGTTGATGTATAAAAAAAAATCCATATATCACTTACACTAAGAAATGAGTTAGGAACCCTTACCCCAAATTTCTTCACTTCTTGAAAGATGAAAACACTTGGAAATTCCAAGTATAAGAATCCTCAAAGTGGTAAAGAAATAGATAAAGTGCACGGTTTGGAAAGATTTAACTTTCTTTATTTCTTTTGGGAGCTCACATGGTTTAGGTGATAGAAAGAAGGATTGGTTCTTCTCTTGAACTAAAAGAAAGTGAAGGAAGAAGGAGATATACGATGGCTTGAAAAAGTGTAAACTCTTTAGGAAATGAAAAGGGGTCAAAGCTTATCTCTTGAGGTGCATGTTGGACGTCCTAGATTAAGCCTAAGAAGATAAAGCTTATACCTAATTCAATCCAAGGGTGTAAGTTCAAAGGGTCTAATGCATAATTAATTCAAAGTGAAGGACTTAAAAGAAAGTATATTAAGGATATAAAAATATACTCTCATCTCATTTTAATAATTCACATAAAATAAAAACACTCACATCTTAAAATAAAATAAATTGAATTAATAAACTAATAAAATCTTTACATGAAAATATTTAACTTAAAGATTAAAATAAAATGACGTAAAGACTCACGGAGTAAGACTAGGGTATTCCAGAGAGATAGGAGGAGACGTGAACCTAGAGGAGAACATGAGTATGAAGATGAAGGAGATGGTGAGGATGAGGAAGACCTAATTTCTGAAGTTGGGATGGGTAGGCATAGAGGAGTCAGGCGTGAAAGAGGATTTAGGGGAAACCCACGGGGTCATGATGGAGTAGATAGGGACCTTGAGAGCATCAAAATGAAAATACCATCTTTCCAAGGTAGAACTGACCCTGAAGCTTATTTAGAATGGGAGAAGAAGATAGAGTTGATCTTTGATTGTCATAACTATTCAGGCGAAAAGAAAGTGAAGTTGGCAGTAATTGAGTTCACTGATTATGCTATTATTTGGTAGGATCAATTAGTGACCAATAGGAGGAGGAATTATGAGAGGCCTATCGAGACATGGGGAAAGTTGAAAGCTCTCATGAGGCAGAGATTTGTACCTAGCCACTACTATAGGGATCTCTACCAAAAATTACAAAATCTTACACAGGGGTCTAGGAGTGTGGAGGACTACCATAAGGAGATGGAGGTGGCTACGATACGGGCGAATGTAGAGGAGGATAGGGAGGCCATTATGGCTAGATTGTTGTGTGGTTTGAATAGGGAGATAGCCAACGTGGTTCAGTTGCAACATTATGTAGAAATAGAAGACATGGTGCACATGGCTATGGAGGTGGATAGGCAATTAAAGAGGAAAGGGACATTAAGGTACACTTCAGTTTCTAGCACTCCTTGGAAACCAAAGTGGGAGAAAGATGGTCAAGCTGTAACAAAGGCAAAGACAGAACCACCTAAAGGAAAAGATGAAGGAACTAGCAACAAACCCAAGATAGCATCCCAACCTTCTAGAAATAGAGATATTAAATGCTTTTAGTGTTTGGGTTCAGGGCACATTGCTTCTCAATGTCCAAACAAACGTGTGATGATTATGCATAACAATGGGGAGGTGATGACTGCAAGTGAGGATGATCGTGATGAGATACCTGAGTTGGAGGATGCTAGTGATGATGATGGAGTAGAATACCCCGTAACAAGTGAGTCCCTTGTTGCCAGGTGTGCTCTCAACACACAAATTAAGATGGATGAAGCAGAGCAACAGAGGGAGAACATTTTCCATACTAGATGCCACATCAATAGCAAGGTATGTAGTATGATCATTGATGGGGGGAGTTGTACTAATGTTGCCAGAACTACTTTAGTTGAGAAATTGAATTTACCTACCCTGAAACACTCTCGACCATACAAGTTGTAGTGGTTGAATGATTGTGGGGAGGTTAGGGTAGATAGACAAGTGTTAGTTACTTTTTCCATTGGGAAATATCAAGATGAAGTGCTTTGTGATGTTGTGCCTGTGTATGCTGGCCATATCTTGTTGGGGAGGCCATGGCAGTATGATAGGAGAGTGATACATGATGGATTCAAAAATATGTATAGCTTTGTAAAGGAGGGCAAAACAACCAAGCTTGCTCCTTTAACTCCAAGACAGGTCTATGAGGGCCAACTGAAACTAAAAAGTGAGGTTGCTCAAAAAAGAAAGAGTGAAACGGAGTGTGACGCCCCCAAATCCCCACGCACGGACACGGGAAAATCGAGACGTCTGGATGATGACATCACGGGTCACCACCCTATCGACGTGTGCCAAGTGTGTGTATAAGCAACGAATGTGCATGAGAAACACGCAGCGGATAGAAAAGTCAATAACTAAGTACCAGAATTTTTCTTAGTTTAATATAAAGCTATTTAAAACATACGTAATAAAATATTACAAAGCACAAATATTGTTTTTAAACCAAACAACAAAGCTTAAACTTTAACTTCAGCACCCCGGCGGAGCCGGATCCTCGGGCTCGGCCTCTTCCTCTTCCTCGAACTCTGCACCAAAATCTACGGAACCAAAAATGGTGCCGCAGGTAAGTAAACTCCAAACACCACTAGATAAAAATATATAAAACTCAAACAATATGCATGAAAGAAAAACCAATGCACATACGCCATAAAATCATAATTTTTTCCACGCACGCCAAAAAACCATTTGGCCCACAAAAACATATCTTCAAAACCAAGCCTCGCCATTATCCTAGATAATGGCCCAAACCACCATTTTCCCAAAACATGGATCAGAAGCCTCAGTACATCCTCGCCATTATCCCAGATAATGGCCCAAACCACCATTTTCCCAGAAAATGGATCAGAAGCCTCAAAAACCAAACCTCGCCATTTTTCCAGAAAATGGCCCATATCCGAAAACCATAAAAATAATCCGATTATGCATGCACCATGATCTCCCCTAGCGATCATCCGCACACCCTGGCTCTGTGCCACATCGCAGGTAACAACTACGCATGTGACACCTAAACGAGTAATGCCCAGACTCGCGCCCCGCGCATACCTGGCCAGGCCATCCTCTAGTCCCCACCACTCTAGGGACCACGGAGTTGACACGACAGCGTTATCGTATCGTGCGATCCGGTCATCGCCCTACGACAATCCAGGGGATGTCACTCAGTATTATCCACTCCCGAGTGACCAGAGGAGCTCCACTGAGATAATAACCCATCCCGGCTTGGGCACGTGAGACACACGCACCCAAAAACCATTTACGCTAATAAAATGGGATTTTCTCGATTAAAATAAAATGCACAAATATGCAATATGCAACGCACACCTCATGGCACGAATAACCAACCAAATCACAAACAAACATAACCAAGCACTCCGTCCTCAATCCATCCGACCCCCGAACTCCTCGAACTCAGTCCGGAATCAGCCAACCAACAGATAAATATTTATTGTATGAGCAAAATATATTTAAATCCAAAAGTAGAGTTTGGAAAATACTTACAGCGCTATATGATATTTTTAGAAAGCTCACGGCGTTGCAAACGGCGGAAGGAAAGCAATGTAACAGTGAAATTTCACTGTGGCCGTGGGTTGTAAAATACCCAGTTTTGAACGGTGACAAACCAAGGCTCGGGATTGATAGGGAATGGTCTAAGGATGTTTATGAAGTTAAGGGAAGTGGAGTTTGGCCGTGGGTGGCGGCGAAAACGGCAGAGGAAGGGTTGAAATGCCCAAAACGGAAACTAGCTCGTGGGAGCTATTCCTGTGACAGTTAGAGGCCGGAAATGGGTGGGTTAGGACGGCAAGGAGTCGGTGATGAAGTGGTGAAGAGGTGGTGGCCGGAGGTGGAGCGACGGCGGCAGATCGGAGTAAAAACCTTGTGGCTTGATGGGCTTTTTCCGGCTAAACGGCAGCTCCATTGGTGATGAAAATTGGTGGGGTGGTTCACCGGAGGGAGGGGAAGAAAATGGTGGGGGTAGTGTGCCGCACGGTGGCCGGAGGCGGTGGGTCTGGGCAGATGATGTGTTCGGCGTGAAGGAGAGGAGAGAGAGAGAGACGGACGGGGGAGGGGGGTCGCGTGGGAGGGAAGGGGAAAAAGGAAGAAAAAAGAAAAAGAAAAATAGAAAAAAGAAGGAAAAGAGAAAAAAGAGAAAAAGGAAAAAGAGAAAAGAAAAGATGGAGGGAATAAATGAGGTCCAATCCTCACTCCGGAAAACAAAACAGATCCGTCGAAAACGAGATTAAAAACCGTAAAAAGACTAAATAAATAAAACACAACATCAAATAAATAAAAACCAATTTAAAATGCAATAATTTAAAATAAATAAATCAATATATTAATTAAATTAAAAACAACCCTTCAGTTAAAAAAACACGTAAAAGCAAGTCGTCACACTGAGAGTGATAAAAAAAGAAAGAATGAAAAAGAGATTGAGCAAAAAAGAAAGTGTGAAAAAGAAAGAGAATCTATTAAGAGAAAAGGAAAGACAAAAGTAAGTTTCTATGCAAGAGAGAGTGAGGTTAACAGGGCTTTCTTAGCAAATCGCCCTATTATTTTTCTTGTCTACAAAGAGTCTTATCTTAATCTTGATGAAACTAACCAGCCTCTTCCTAGTTTTGCTATTTCTTTGTTGCAAGAGTTTGAGGATGTATTCCTAGAGGAAATGCCTAATGAGTTGCCACCCATTAGAAGCATTGAGCACCAGATTGATTTTGTGCCTAAGGCTGCTATTCCAAACCGACCAGCTTATAGAAGTAATCCAGATGAGACAAAGGAACTTCAGAGGCAAGTTGAGGATTTGATGAGCAAGGGGTACGTGAGGAAGAGCATGAGCCCATGTGTAGTACCAATGCTTCTAGTACCTAAGAAGGATGGGACCTGGTGGATGTGCGTTGATTGCAGGGCGGTTAATAATATCATGGTAAAAGTATCGCCATCCTATTCCTAGATTAGATGATATGCTCAATGAATTGCATGGCACATGTATTTTCAGTAAAATTGATCTTAAAAGTGGGTACCATCAAATTAGAATGAAAGAGAGTGATGAATGGAAAACTTCTTTTTTAGACTAAGTATGGGCTTTATGAATGGTTGGTTATGCCATTTGGACTTACAAATGCGAGCAGTACTTTCATGAGATTAATGAACCATGTCCTACGTGCATTCATAGGCAAGTTTGTGATTGTGTACTTTGATGATATCCTAGTGATTGAGCTGAAATATTGCATGTTTTAGCTATTTAAAACCAATATATTTTAAATTCTTTGTGACACTATTATTGGTTTTAGATGGAAAAATGGTTAATAAGCATAAATACGAGTTGTGATTTTTAATTGATTGATATCATGTTTATGCTTAATTTTATAACTATGATTTAATGGGACAATATTTCCACACATATATAGTCTATTTTTTATAATCTATTTTTCTTTTAATTTATTTTTGAGTGTTATTTCTTTCTTCTTATTTTCAGCTTAAATAAAATTCAAATGAGATTCGGTGGGAACTTTTGACCAAAAGTGCATATTAATTGAGAGGAATGAAAAGAAGAAGGAAGAGATGTACTTGAGCAACTGAAAAGTATACAAAATGAAGATGAATAATAAATAACTTTCGGTGGTTATTTTCTTCCTTTGATTATTCAAGATGCATGTGATCTTTATGGATGAACGAAACTCACAGAGGCACGTATGTTGAAAAAGAAAAAAAGACGGAAGAAAAAGAAGCACGCCTGGATTTTCAAAAATTACGGAAAGCGAAGGAGCATGCTGGTCTGGACGTATACGGGAAGGCTGATTAGTTCGGTGAATTGTTTATGCAGAAAAAGTGGATTTTGATGTTGAAGACCTTAGGTGGTGCAGAATTGATTGGATATTATATTTTTTTGGAGCCGACTTGAGGCAGCTATATATATATTGCTGGACGGAAGGAAGGATGGAGAGGGGGAGGTGGAAAGGAAAGGGGTACGTGGGGGAGTAGGTAGGAGGGTTGTTTGATTGGGGGTTAGAGTTGGGACGGTAGAGAGGGTGAGTAGAGAAAGGGAGACGTGTAGGTGGTGATTTGCTGGGATTGATTTACGTGGAAGTCTATAGAAAGGGAAGAAGGGGGTGTCGTGCTTAACTTGGCTGGAGTGAGACTTGGCTGAGGTAGGAATTTATGTGAGCTCTCATTAAAGAAAAGAAGGTGAGATGAGAGAAGGGAGTCGGTTGGAATAGGATAATTTTCTGAGACGTGGAAGTATTTGAGTTAAGGGAGAGTCGGTGGATGCTTTTGAGTTGAGAAGTGTCGATCAAGATTTTATTTTTCTATTCTGGTACGTGCAGCGTTGGAGTTAGGGGGAGTGATTTAAAGGGTCGGTCAGTGGAGATTTGGGAGAGAGTCAGTTGGAGTTTTATTTTACGTGAGAGGGAGAGTGGACATTGGGAGTTGAGGGAGTCAGTGGGAGATTCTAGATTATTTTCCAGGCTATACTCTTTTACGTGAGAGGGAGAGTGGACAGGATTTTGCACAAAGGTCTATTGGTTCAGACGAAGAACAAAGGAGCGGCTGGGTTCATTTCTATTTTCTACAATTCAGCGACGGCATGGATTTTATTCTCTCGGCGTTGGTTGGGTTTCAGATTTTGTTGTTTCTAAGTTATTTTCTAGTATTTCTTGTGTTTTATTTTAGTTATTTAATGAAGGATATTTATGTGATTTTTATAGCACTTGTAATGAATATGTTTGGCTAAATTTTTATACTAAGGTTAGAGGTGAAGTTTAATGATTTAAATATTATTTTCGGATCCACGTAAAATTTATTTTGTGAGCTTGATCGATTGAAGAATTTTATTATTGGATATTTTGATTATCTATATATTTATCTTGAATCATTGTGATTTCTGAATACAGTGAATGCTTGAGGAATCCCTGTGATATTCAAATAGATTTATGAATGTTTTAATCATCAATCGTTCATACTTAATCATAAGCGACTATTTTTCTTGATCCTAAATGCTAAATCTTCCAATTAAACGGAATCATTATTCTAGTTTAATTGAAGTAAATCGATCAGAAATAATATCATAAATTATTAGACGGATCCTCGAAACCTTAGACTTTCTCTATATCAATTCATTTATCATTTTAGTTTGATTCATTTATTTTACAAGTCTTCATCTTTATATTCGATTGTAAGTTTCTTTTAGTAATTTCGTTTCATTGTCTGAATTTATTTTCTTTATCACAAAAGTCAATCCCTGTGGATTCGATCCTATAAGATACTACAACACCTATATACTTGCAGGTAAAACTGCACTAAATGTTTGATTCATTAATTTGAGTCAAAGTTTAGGCGCAACAAGTTTTTAGCGCCGTTGCCTGGGATTGCAATGTTTGATAATTGTTTCAAAAAAAAAAATACTTTAGTAATCTTTTGCTAATTTTCTCATATTCTCTTTGCAGGTACGATTTTTGTTATTTTGACGGGAAAGGGATCAAGTAACATTGCTCCTATATTCATATCATTTGGTAATCTCATTCCAAAAAAAAAAAATTACTTTCTTGCTTGTTTTGCATTTTGTTTTTTTTTTAGTTTTTGAGTGTGCTTGATCCTTTATGATGAATGATCTCGTGGTAATGTGATCAAATTGGTAAATTGAGAAGAGAGAAAATTGTTTTAAAAGAATTGGTTGATAAGTTGGACATACTGTACTGCTTTTAGAACCCCGATTCGTATGTCAGCATATCGACTCATTTTTGGAAAGGCATGTCACTTGCCTGTGGAATTGGAACACAAAGCTTATTGGACAATCAAGAAATTTAATTTTGATGTGGATAAAGCTTACTCTCTTCGTAAGTTTCAGCTTAATGAGTTAGAAGAAATCAGGAATGAAGCTTACAAAAACTCTTGTATTGCCAAGGAGAGAATGAAAATCTTTCATGACAAAAATCTTTTTCAAAAATCTTTTCAGCCTTCACAAAGTTTTGTTGTATAATTCAAGGTCCCATTTATTTCCTGGCAAGCTTCGATCCCAATGGATCGGCCCCTTTGTTGTAAAAACTGTTTATCCTTTTGGGGCCATTGGGATAGAAAATTTAGAAAATGGTAATGTTTTTAAAGTTAATGGACAAAAGTTGAAACCATTTTTGGGTGATTTTACTCCAGAGGTTGAGTTCACTACTCTGCAGGATCCTGCTTATCAGAATTAACTTCTGATTCCTCATTGTATATACCGTATTTGTTTATTTTGTTTTTCTTTCTTTCATTTTTTTTTTTGTCTTTTAACTTTGACAGAAATCTACTCCTTGTGTGCACTCGAGTATCTCAGGTGAATTCTTTCCTCTCTGTTTAATCATTTTCGTCTCAATATATGTTCTGCATTATTTATCTTGCTCCAATTCATGCCTATATAGCATACATCATCGAACATTCAATTGCTGAACATTGAGGACAATGTCACATTTAGTTGGGGGGAGGGTTTTCTGTTGAAAATGTGTTAGTACCAAAAAAATAATAATAATAATAAATAATAATAATAATAATAATAATAATAATAATAATAATAATAATAATAATAAAAATAATAATAATAATAATAATAATAACAATAAAAAATTTGTGAGGTGTATTGAAACATAAATGATTAACACACACTTCTGGCATTTTTGTTAGATTTGAGTATATTGGTGGAGTAGTTGAGCGGAATTATTTTGTGAAGATTTATTTTCAACCTTAAGTGTGACGCCCCCAAATCCCATGTACGAACACGGGAAAATCGAGACGTCTGGATGATGACATCACGGGTCTCCACCCAATCGCCACGTGCCAAATGTGTCTACATGCAACATGTGTACAAAAAGAAACACGCAGCGGATAACGAAAGTCATAACTAAGTACCAGAATTTTGTTTAGTTTAATACAAAGTTGTTCAAAACATACATACTAAAATATTATAAACCACAAATATAGTTTCAAAACCAACTACAATGCATAAACTCCCAAATCAAAACTCTGGCAGAGCCGCATCCTCGGGCTCAGCCTCCTCCTCCTCCTCGATCTTTGCATCAAAATCTAGGGTACCAAAAATGGTGCCGCAGGTAAGTAAGATCCAAACACCACTAGATAAAAGCATATTAAAACTCAAACAATATGCATAAAAGAATGCAAATGCACATGAGCCGTAAAACCATATTTTCCCACGCAAGCCAAAAATCTCATTTGACCCCAAAAACGTATTACTTTCCAACTCACGCCAAAAGTCTCATTTGGCCCAAATCCAACTCATAACAATAACCAATTAGCCCGAATGCACCATGACCTCCCCTAAGGGTCATCCGCACACCCTGGCTCCTATGCCACACCACAGCTAACGACCACGCGTGTGACACCTAAATGAGCGATGCCCAGTTCCGCGCCCCGTGCGTTCGTAGCCAAGCATCCTGTAGCCCTCGCCAGCGAAGGGCCATGGAGTTGATACGAGAGCGTTACCATCCCGCCCGCTCACGTTGTCGCCCAGGGACAACTCAGGGGATGTCACTCAGTATATTACGCTCCCGATTGACCAAAGGAGCTCCACCAAGATAATGCCCCATCTCGGCTTGGGGTCGTCATACACATGCACCCCGAAAATTCATTTACACATATAACACCGGTTTTTCTCAATTAAATAAAATGCACGTGCATGCACCATTTAAATGCAACCTCAAGGCACAAAACAACCAACCAATCACAAATCAACAAACCAAGCAACTCCATCCTGAATCCATCCGACCCCCAAACTCCTCGGACTCAGTCCAGAATCAACCAACTAGCAGTCAAATAATTATTGAAAGAGAAAAAATATATTTAAATCTAAAATAAAGTTTGGAAAATACTTACAGCGCTATAAGGTATTTTTTGAAAGCTCGCGGCGTTACAAACGGCGGAGAAAAAGCAACGTAGCAGTGTATTTTACATTGTGGCCGTGGGTAGTAAATTACCCACTTTCGAACGGGGACAAACCAAGACACGAAATTGATAGGGAATGGTCTAGGGATGTTTATGAAGTTAAAAGAAGTGATTTTTGGCCGTGGGTGGTAGTGGAAATGGCGGTGGAAGCGCCAAAAGAGGCTAGACGGAGTCGAGCTCGTGGGAGCTACTCCGGCAATGGATCGGAGCTGAAAATGGGTGGGTTAGGTCAACAAGAGGTAGGGGAAGAAGTGGTGAAGAGGTGGCAGTCGGAGGTGGAGCGATGGCACCGGAAACGGCTCAAAACCTTGTGGAAAGGAGGGGCTCTAGGTGTTTAACGGTGGCTCGGATGGAGGTGATTTTTGGTGGGGGTGTTCACTGGCCGGAGGGGAGTCTGAGGGTCATGGCTGTGTCGGCCACGTCGGCCGGCGACCTCCGGCCGACGTTAGGTCTGGGTGATTCAACAGACGGTGACGGGAAGGAGAAGAAAGAAGCAGCTCGCGCGCATGGGAAGGAGGAAGAAGAAAGAAAGAAAAAGAAAGAAAAAGGGAAAAAGGGAAAGAAAAAGAAAAGAAAAAAGAAAAAAGGGAAAAAGAAAAGATGAGAGAAAAGAAATGAGGTCCAGTCCTCACTTCCGGAATTCAAAAACTGGTCCCACAAAAAAGATTTTAAAAACATAAAACGAATAAAATAAATTAAACACTACATCAAATAAAATAAAACCAATTTAAAATACAATAATTTAAAATAAAAGAACTACTATATTAATTAATTAAAAACAACTCATTTAGTGAAAATACACGTAAAAACGGGTCATCACATCCTCCCCCCCTTAAAAACAAATTTCGTCCTCGAAATTTGCAAGATCAAACACCAACTTGAAACAAGCCACATAATTCCACTGAGACCAAGTTTAAGAAACGTACCGTCATTTACTCAAACAAGTAGGGGTACTGCTCCCTCATATCAGCTACTCTCTCACAAGAGAAATCTTAAGCTAACGGATCCCCCCATGCCACCTTTACCAGAGGTATCGTCTTGGATCTCAACTGTTGCTCTTTCCAATCCATGATCTGCGACGGAACAACCTCATAAGTAAGGTCCGGTTGCAACTGAATATGCTCTGGGTCGACAAAGTGCGACTCTTGTTGTCCAAAACTCTTCTTCAAGGATGATACATGGAAGACATCGTGAATGTCCCCAAAATATTCTGGCAAAGCAACTCTATAAGCGACGAACCCTACCTTCTCCAAAATCTGAAAAGGGCTGACATATCTCGGATCCAGTTTCCTCTTTTTACCAAAACGCTTAACTCCTTTCATGGGAGAGACCTTGAGATAAACCCAATCACCTTCTTTAAGAGATAACTCTCTCCTCCTAGTATCTGCGTAGCTTTTCTGATGAGTCTGAGCTGCCGCCATTTTATCCCTGATAATCCGAACTTGGCTTTGCCTCTCTTGAATTATTTCAGGCCCAATAATTTTATTCTCCCCGACTTCATCCTAACATAAAGGCGATCTGCACTTTCTCCCATAAAGAGCTTCATAAGGAGCCATCTGAATGGACGCATGGAAGCTATTATTATACGCAAATTCTATGAGCGGCAAGTGATTTTCCCAACTCCCTTGAAATTTCATGACACATGCTTGCAACATATCTTCAAGGGTCTGAATGGTGCGCTCTGATTGGCCGTCCATGTGAGGGTGATATGCTGTACTGAACTTCAACTTAGTACCCAATGCTGCCTGCAAACTTTTCCAAAACTGAGACGTGAACCTTGGGTCCCAATCCGACACAATACTCTTCGGTATGCCATGCAACCGCACTATCTCTTTCACATACAAGCGAGTCAACTTACCCAAGGAATCAGTGTTATTAACAGGCAAGAAATGAGCACTCTTCGTTAACCGGTCAACACTCACCCAAATAGAATTCTTCCCACTAGGGGCCTCGGTAAGCCCACTACAAAATCCATTGTGATGTCATCCCACTTCAACTCAGGAATAGGGAGAGGTTCGAGCATACCGGCGGGTCTTTGATGCTCGGCCTTGACTTGACCGCATGTGTGGCATTTCACGATATACAAGGCAATATCCTTCTTCATTCCATCCCACCAATAATTTTTCTTCAAGTCTCGGTACACCTTCGTACTGCCAGGATGGACTGAATATGGGGCCGCATGAGCTTCTGCCATGATCCGCTCCTTGAATTATGAATCTTTGGGGACCACTCTACGATCTCGAAACCGAAGTATTCCATCCTTATCCATACTATAATGCAACGGCCCTCGAGATTTTCTGACTCTCTTTCTGATATCCAACAGCTTTGGATCCTTCCTTTGAAGAGTCTTCAATTTCTCAAAATCAGCTACTCGAATATCAAGAATTGAAGATAATATCTCCTCTTGCTGTGAACTTTCAATAACGAGTCTTCTCATCCCGCAAAGTAAAGAATCCAATTCTGACGATTCGGCTTCATCTTCCAAGTGTGACTTTCGACTCAATGCATCAGCAACTATATTTGCCTTCCCTGAATGATACTTGATCTCGCACTAGTAGTCACTGATTAACTCTAGCCATCGCCTCTACCTCATGTTCATATTCTTCTGGGAAAACAAGTGCTTCAAGCTCTTGTACATCAAAGTCTCATATTTGCCCTTGAAATACTTAAACTATAATATCATTTCATTTATATATTGTAGGGCAATTATGGAAGGAAAGAAAGAATGGGACCTATGAGGAAATAGAAGAATTGATTATGGTTTTATGGAATCTCATCTAATAGAGATCAATTGCACTTCACTCGGACAACCAACAGCAGGAGCACGCCGAAAATATCATGCTGGACGCAGCACGTTGCAGTAGAGTGGGGCTGGTTTATTTTATTTTTCACTTTCTTTTCGTTGGAGACCTTCATGCAGCAAGGAAACTCACACATGCAGAAAACGTGGGACCAGCTCAGACATGCAGAAAATGTGACAGCAGCTCACACATGCAATAAACCTGCAGCAAGGAAACTCACTCGGACGTGCAGCAGCTGGACGTGCAGGAGATTAGTTATGTGCTGCTGGAAGGCAAGCTGTTCATTTCAGCTTTCTTGCTTCTGCACATGGAAGGTCACCACGGCATCACATGGATAGCACTCACTCCGAAAGCAGGAGCAATGCAGCTCATGCATCATTTCGTTGGAAAGCAGCTTTTGGCATGTGAAGCTGAGAGATGGAAGCACGTTGAAGACAGCAGGATGCTGGAACTCACGGATGGAAGGGAAACAAATCAACAAACATAGCCGGACAGCAGCACACCACACGTGCTGACCATTGCAAGATAAATAGAACCAAGCACATGGCTGGAAGACAAGCTGTTCACTTCACCTTTCTTGCTTCTGCACATGGAAGTTGAAGATACAGCAGCAGAGCTTTTTATTTCTCTTTCTTTTTCCGACAACTGGACAGGAAACAGCAGCAGAGTTTATTCCTTCTTTCTTTTTCAGGTAGCTGGCAACAGCAGGAGCTTTTACTTCTTTTATTTCTTTCCTTCTCATTAGAGACGCTGGCAGTTTTTTCCTTTTTAAGACTTCACCTGGTTTTTGTTTAGCAGCAGAGTAGAGTAGTCTGAAGTTTATTCATTTTCTCTTCTTTTTCATTTGGACAGAAGGCAGTTTGCTTTGTCTTCATGCATTTAATTTTCATTTAGACATTGGCATGCTATTGGTCTTTACGGCTGGAGGTGTTTTCCAGACCAAGGACTCATCTTTCATTTTCGTTTTGGAGTTGTCTTCATTTGGACGCAGCAAGTGGCAAGACAGCAAGCGGCTGGTTTTGTTTTTCAGGCATTAATTTCATTCTTGCTTTTTGTTTTAGACGCTAGCAGCAGATTTTCATAGCTTTCTTTTGGTTTACATTCGGCAGCACAGTAGAGTAGATTATTATCTCTTTTCTTTTTCGTGTAGCTGGAGGCAGTAGTAGAGTGAGCTTTGAGTTTATTTTCTTTCTCTTCCGTTTAGTAGCAGGCGGCTAGTTTTTTTATCTTACACACATTATTATTCTTGTCTTCGTTTTATTTTTATGGGTTGCTCTTCATTCTATTTTCTGCAATTTATGTTTCAGTTTTCATTTTAGTGTTTGTTCTCCTGCGGGCGGTGGCAGCA
Source organism: Carya illinoinensis (assembly GCF_018687715.1). Taxonomy (NCBI): domain Eukaryota; kingdom Viridiplantae; phylum Streptophyta; class Magnoliopsida; order Fagales; family Juglandaceae; genus Carya; species Carya illinoinensis. Next base: position 17,028,388 of record NC_056762.1, read on the forward strand.
TCTTTAGGATTTATCTCATTCGGATATTTTCTCAGATTTTGTCATGACTCAACTTAGATTTATTTTTATCGCTAGAAACATTATGTGTAGCTAATTTTTTAAGCTTGGGTTGTGGAATGAAGCTTGATTTGTTTTGGATTCTAGATCGGTGCAATATTTTGTCGATAAATGATGATTTCTCTATATTACTAGTCGGATTTGAATTAAAAATAGATTTTGGCTCTTGCTCTTGTTTTGTTGTTGACGTAAGGCACAACAAAAGCTTGAAATTATCAAGGCTTTTCTCGATTGATTGTTAATGTGTATTTGGCTAGTAAAGTAAAGAATCCCTTAGAAAAAAATATTGCAAAAACTTGAGCATAACTTTTTATCTTCCGTTTATCAATGCCTTGATTGGATTGTTAATCGAGAAAATTATCTAGAATCCAAAATAAAGAGAGTCTTATACCCAACCCAAGTGTTCGTTAATTTGTTTTTTTTATTAGAAACTCTAATTTCAACTTCGATTATCTTTTTGCATTGCATTTTAATTTTATTTTCATCTCTCATACTCGATTCATTTGTTACTCACAAATCTCTTATACGCTTTGATAACCCTTTGTCCCTGTGGAATACGATCCTGGACTTATCCTTGATACAACTTGACACTTCTACACTTGGAAGCACATTCGAGACCGAGTCAAGTTTTTGGCGCCATTGCCGGGGACAACTGGTGCTTAATTAGAGCATTCCTCTACTGCTGGGAGGACGTTTGTGGAGCTGTGAACCTTTTCACAGCCTGGGTGACATCTAATCTTTTTCCCTTCTCTCTGTTTATTTTTCATGGTCTTTGATTATCTACTCTTGTTTGTATGATTGGTTGGACTAGAGACCATACATCTCAACTATTTAGGACAGAATCATTGACATCTTTTAGCTCTGCATCATCTTCTGTTGAATCATCATTAGACACTGATAGCATCGTGGCTGAAAATGAGCATCATGATAGTGAAGTGGAGAATCCAAACAGGACACTTAGAGAATATCTTCAGCCTGTTAGGACTAGCACACCTTCTTGCATCATTTTACCTATTAATGCAAATGCTTTTAATTTCAAACCCGGGATGATTCCATTATTACCACACTTTCATGGTATGGAATCTGAAAACCCCTATTTGCATATCAAAGAGTTTGAAGAAGTGTGTTCCACATTCATGGATAGAACATGCACTGATGAGGTTATAAGATTGAAACTGTTTCCATTTTCCTTAAAAGACAAGGCTAAGACATGGTTGAATTCTTTAAGACCAAGATCCATTGGGACTTGGCAAGAAATGCAAACTGAGTTTTTAAAGAAATTTTTTCCCATGCATAGAACCAATGCTTTGAAAAGACAAATTATGAATTTTTGCCAAAAAGATGTGGAAACATTTTATCATTGTTGGGAACGATTCAAAGACCTTTTAAATGCATGTCCTTATCATGGATATGAGAATTGGAGGGTCATTAGTTTTTTTTATGAGGGGTTGCAACAAAAAATGAGACAATTTGTGGAAACCATGTGTAATGGAGCGTTTTTTAACAAAGAACCTGAGGAAGCTTTTGAATATTTTGATTATCTAGCTGAAAATGCACAATCATGGGATACATCTGATGTTCATGATAGGTCGGAAAGTTTAAGGACAATTTCAAGGGGTGGGAAATATAATCTAAGAGAAGTAGATGATTTGAATGCTAGGTTGACTATGATTTCTAAGAAATTAGAAACCATAGAAGTGAAGAAAGTGAATGAAGTACAAGCTGTACCTCAGATTACCTTGAGCTGTAATATTTGTGAGGGCCAAGGGCATTCAACTAATGATTGCCCAACCATTCCAGCTTTTAAAGAAGTTCTTTAAGATCAATCTAATGTTGTTAATATGGTTGCTAAATCTTTTTCAGGTCCTTATTCCAACACCTACAATTCGGGATGGAGAAATCACCATAATTTCAGTTGGAGAGGTGATCAAGCTGCTTTACCTGCACCCAACATAGCTAGTCCTTCACAAATTGTACGCTACACTACCCCAGGAGGTTTAGGACCATCTCAATATGCCAACCACATGGTCCCAGCTCAGAAAAGGAACCTTGAAGACAATTTCCAGCAATTATCCACCAACTTCCAGCAGCTGTCCACCAATTTTCAGCAATTCATGCAAAGCCAAGCTGCTATCAACAGTCAAAATTCACAAGCCATTGCTGAAATTCGAGGGTCAGTCACAAGGTTGACTACAACCATGAGTGCTCAAGAGAAAGGGAAGTTCCCTGCACAATCTCAGCCTAATCCCCAAGGCCAAAACCAGCAATTTCAAAGTATGGCAGGAGATTCAAATGTCAAGCAAGTCAAGGCTATTACAACCTTGAGAACTGGTAAGGTGATTGGCATTCCAGCTCAAGAGGTAGAAAAGAATGGTAACATGATTGAGCTAAAATATTGCATATTTTAGCTATTTAAAACCAATGTATTTTAAATTCATCATGACATTATTATTGGTTTTAAATGGAAAAATGGTTAATAAGAATGAATGCAAGTTGTGATTTAAATTGATTAATAGCATGAGTTTATGCTTAATTTAATAACTTGAGATTTAATTGGATAATGTTTATTCATATGCATATTTTATCTTATTTAGAAAGGTTGGTATGAGATAAATTTTGTATGTGATCCATATGTTAAACTTTTTGAATAGATTGGAAGTCATTAACGCATGCATAACTCAAAACAATGAATTTTGGCTTGTAGGTCCTATACACATGGCATGGAAAGAAATTGTCTTCCAAGTGGCTACATATCACATGGATTTAATCCATTCACATGGCAAGCTGGATTCCATGGAAGAAAAAGAAGGAAGTGTGATGTGCATGGTGATCCAAGTGAAGAGAAAGTTGATGCATATGAATTGGCTGAAACATGTGCAAGGTTGGAAGCTGAGAAATCGGCATGATTAAAGGGAAGTTGTTGGCTGAAACATGATCCCATTAAAGTGAAGAGAACCAGTGCATTTGAGCTACATAAACATGTGAAAAGCTAGAAAGAGGTCCGGTTATTAAATAAAGAAAAAGATGGTCTATTTGAGCTGCTGTCCACCGAATTGTCTCCACCAAATTTGACATTGAAAAAGTCATCAAAGGCTGCTGCCTTTCCACCGAATTGGACAAGAGCTGTTGGAGAAGAAAGATAGCTGGAAAATAAATTGATTAATTCGGTTTCAGCACATGGAGGGACACGGTGGAAGCATGGCATCATGGTTGTACATATTGCTTTGAATTTTAAAAGAACAATGCATCACATGGAAAGCATGAAAAAGCAAGACAATACATGCAAGTTGGGTCAATGTTTACGGCAATGAGAAGAGAAATGAGAGAAGTCGGTGGGTGAGTGTTGTGCTGAAACTGAAAAATAAAAAAGGAAAGAAAGCAAATTCGGTGCATGTGAGTCATGTGCTGGAATTAATTGAGAGAAGTCAGTGGGTGAGTGTTGTGCTGAAACTGAAAAATAAAAAAGGAAAGAAAGCAAATTCGGTGCATGTGAGTGTTGTGCTGGAATTAATTGAGAAAAAGGAGTGAAGAGCAAAGTCGATCCATGATTAGAGGAGAGCCATGCTTGACTTGTATAAAGCAAGAGTCGGCTGGAATTATTCTTAAAGTGAAGTGTGAATGCAAGATTGAGTGTGAATTCAAGTGGAGTGTGAATGCAAAATAGTGAAGTGTGAATGCAATTGAATGTGAATGCAAGAGGCGACCAAAATTAGGTGTGAATGCAAATGAAGTGTGAATGTGAGAGGCAACTAGCCAAGTTATTCGGTTATAAAAGGGGTGCAGTCCGAACTTACATTAGAGAATTTTCTGCTTTGTTATTTCTTTGTTATGTTCTTGAAAGAGTTGGCTCCTTCTTGTGTTCGGCAGGTTTGCCTTTTGGTTTCAATGTTTTGTTGTTTTAGAATTTTTATTAAGTGTATTAAGAATTGTTCCAGAATTTTATTTCATTAAGTGTAATACCTTAATTTCTATTAAGTGTGCTAGTTTGTTTCATTACTAGTTGGTTTTATGCAACAAAAGAATTATTTTAGAAGTTTTAATTAAATATGCTAGTTTGTTTTATGCAACAAAAGAATTATTTTAGAAGTTTTAATTAAATATGCTAGTTGGTTCCATACAACAAAAGAATTGTTCTAGGAGTTCTCATTAAGTTTGTTACCTTAATTTATTGCAAGAAAGGTTTGGTTGTAAGCTTTTGTTTTTTTTTTTTTTTTTTCTGAAACATCATACGTGGGGAGTAGAGGAATTGTTCTAGAGTTTTCATTAAAGGTTTGGAGATTAATTTTCAAGAGTGATACATGAGAAGTTGTTCCTTTTTGCTTTAGATTTCAATTGAATGGTGAAGGGGAGTTTCGTCTAGACTTTTCGTTCTCTATTTTTATTTAACTTCAGTTTAAAGTTTATGGAATACTTTTGAGATTTTTTTGGCTTAGAAGTTTAGGTAATTATTTGCTGTTTACTTATTTCATGTTATTTATTTTTCTCACTTATTTAAGCTTTCATTTAATAGTGATTACAATTGTTATGTGTTATTTTGAGAATTTGTGATTTAAATACAAAGATGAATTCTAGAATCTTGGTTTTAGGCATTTTCAATTTTCAGTTCATGTTTTGTCAATTACTTTCTAATTTAATTTAATTCTTAATTTAGTTTTATTAATTTCTGAGTTTAATCTATTAGTCATTTACATTCCAATCCAATAATCAAAATCTAAAAACATGAATCTAGTCCATGACTAGTAATCTCTTCCATCCATTGCACATATCATCCTCTTGTTTTCTCTTTGTGAAGTTTTTCACATTTTTTTCAACAAGTTTAATTTTAAATAACTTTCCCTGAGGAGACGATCTAGGAATTTGTTCCTAATTATTACACGACATCCTCCTGCACTTGGGATAGCATTAGTGCTACTCATTTTTGAGTGAGTCATAACACTTCTAAACCTCCTTTTCAAAATGAGGCACATGATCCTTTGGAATCTGAAAGTGTCCCAAGCACTACACTTGCACCTTTTCCTCAAAGGTTAACCCCTTTGCACAAATATAAGCATCACGCTGAAATTCTTGAAATTTTTAAGCAAGTTAGGATTAATATGCCATTGTTAAATGCTATTCAACAGATTCCTACCTATGCTAAATTTTTAAAGGATTTATGCACCGTAAATTGAAAATTGAATGTGCAAAAGAAAGCTTTTCTTACTGAGCAGGTTAGTGCTATTATCCAAACCCAACACTCCTCCCAAATACAAGGACCCAGGATCCCCTACCATAGCTTGCATGATAGGGAGCTCAAAAATAGGCCAAGCATTATTAGACTTAGGTTCAAGTGTGAACTTATTGCCGTATAATGTTTATGTTCAGCTTGGATTGGGTGAGTTGAAATCTACTTCTATCACATTGCAGTTGGCTGATAGGTCTATTAAGATTCCTAGAGGTGTTGTGGAAGATGTTTTGGTTCAAGTAGACAAATTCTACTATCCGTTAGACTTTGTCGTGCTCGACATGCAATTGACTACCCATTCTACTTTCCAAGCACCTGTTATCTTAGGAAGACCCTTCTTGGCTACTTCTAATGCACTCATAAATTGTAGAAGTGGAGTTTTAAAGTTGAGTTTTGGAAATATGACCTTGGAGCTAAATATTTTTAATCTTTGCAGGCAACCGCAAGAAGTTGAAGAAGTTCATGAAGTGAATTTGCTGGAAAATTTCATTGATGAAAATTTTGCACATTACTTTCAACTTATTGATTCTTTAGAGGAATTTGAAGAAGATTTGAAAATATTTGATAATGTTAATAACTCATCTCTTGTTTCCTCAATAGGTTAGCAAGTTACACCACCATGGAGGCCAAAATTTGAGCAACTTCCACCATTGACATCAACCCTCAAGCCTTCGGAGGAGCAATCCCCAACTTTGGACTTCAAACCTCTTCCATTGGAGTTGAAGTATGCTTTCTTAGGACCACAAAGCACCTTCCCTGTGGTAATTTCTTCTCACTTAACTAGTGAACAAGAAGATAAATTGCTAGATGTGCTTAAGAAGCATAAAAAATCTATTGGGTGGACAATGGTTGATATAAAAGGTATAAGTGCCTTGGAGTGTACCCATAGGATTTATTTAGAAGATGATGCAAAGCCTTCTAGGGAAATGCAAAGAAGGTTGAATCCCACAATGAAGGAAGTGGTTAAAGATGAGGTGTTGAAATTGCTTGATGTGGGTATCATTTACCCCATCTCGGATAGCAAGTTAGTAAGTCCTATTCATGTAGTTCCAAAAAAATCTAGGCTTACCATTGTTAAAAATGAACCAAATGAATCGATTCCTACTAGGATTCCTACTGGTTGGCGCATGTGTATAGATTATAGGAAGTTGAATGCCGCCACTAGGAAAGATCATTTTCCTTTGCCTTTTCTTGATCAAGTGTTAGAAAAAGTTGCTGGACATGCTTTTTATTGCTTCTTAGATGGATTCTCCGGTTACTATCAATTAAAAATAGCACCAGAGGATCAAGAAAAGACCACCTTTACTTGTCCTTTTGGTACTTTTGCTTTTAGGAGAATGCCTTTTGGTTTATGCAATACACCAGCAACTTTTCAAAGATGCATGCTTAGCATTTTTAGTGACATGATTGAGAACACCCCGGAAGTGTTTATGGATGATTTTTCTATATTTGGTGATTCATTTGAGAGTTGTTTAACCAATTTACAAGCTGTTTTGGCCAGGTGTGAAGAGAAGCAATTGCTACTTAATTGGGAGAAGTGCCATTTCATGGTACAACAGGGCATTGTTCTGGGACATATTGTTTCATCTAGAGGTCTTGAAGTAGATAGAGCAAAAATTGAGTTGATTTCTAAACTTCCTACACCTAAGTCAATAAAAGACATTAGATCTTTTCTTAGGCATGCAGGTTTTTATAGCAGATTTATCAAAGACTTTAGCTCTACTTCTAAGCCTCTATGTAAGCTATTGATGAATGATATAAAATTTGATTGGACACCCGAGTGTCAAGAAGCTTTTTGTTGGCTTAAAACTTTGCTAACCACTGCTCCTATTCTTCAACCTCCTGATTGGTCACTTACTTTTGAAATCATGTGTGATGCAAGTGATTTTGCTATGGGAGCTGTTCTTGGATAGCGTAGGAACAAACTTCCTTATATCATTTACTATGCAAGTAAAACTTTGAATTTTGCTCAAAAAAATTATTCTACTACTAAAAAAGAATTACTTGCTGTGGTATTTGCTTTAGAGAAGTTTCGTGCATATATTCTTGGTTCTCCTATAGTCATCTTTACTGACCATGTAGCTCTCAAGTATTTATTAACAAAGAAAGATGCAAAACCAAGGTTGATTAGATGGATACTTTTACTCCAAGAATTCAATATTATCATCAAGGACAAGAAAGGAGTAGAGAATGTGGTAGCCGACCATTTGTCTAGGCTCACAGTTGCTGAAACTGAACAACTGACACCTGTTCTTGATTCTTTTCCTAATGAACATTTTATATTAGTTAAAAATTTTCCTTGGTTTGCTACCTCATTGGAGCGCTCAAGATATACGGAAATTCATGCATGAGGTAAGATCGTTCTTTTCTGATGATCCTTAACCTTTTCAAGTATTGTTCAGATCAAATCATTAGGAAGTGTGTGCCCAATGATGAAATTTCTGGTGTCTTAAATTTTTGCCATACGGAAGCTTGTGGTGGGCATTTTTCAGCCCACAAAATAGTGGCCAAAATTCTTCAAAGCAGATTTTATTGGGCAACCATGTTCAAGGATGCCTTTAGTTTTTGTAAAACTTGTGAGCCTTGTCAGAAATTAGGAGGAATCACTAGGAGAAATATGATGCCTATGCAACCTATACTAGTGATTGAAATTTTTGACTGTTGGGGGATAGATTTTATGGGACCATTTCCTTCTTCTTATGGCTATTTATACATTTTGCTTGCTGTTGACTATGTTTCTAAGTGGGTTGAGGCAGTCCCTTGCAAATCTAATGATCATCAAGTTGTTTTAAAATTTTTGAAAGAAAACATTTTTGCAAGGTTTGGCATGCCTAAAGCCATAATTAGTGATAATGACACCCACTTTTGTAACAAGCATTTCTCGGCTTTAATGAAGAAGTATGGTATCCATCACAAAATCTCTACTCCCTATCATCCTCAAACCAATGGACAAGCTGAACTAGCAAATAGGGAGATTAAAAACATTCTTGAAAAAACAGTTAGCCCAAACAGGAAGGATTGGTCTTTGAGATTGTCTAATACCTTGTGGGCTTACAGAACAGCCTTTAAAACCATTTTGGGCATGTCTCCATATAGACTAGTGTATGGTAAGGCTTGCCATTTGCCTGTAGAGTTGGAACATAGAGCATATTGGGCCATTAAGTAATGCAATTTTAACATTGATAAAGCTGGTTGTGTGAGAAAATTGCAGTTGTCTGAGTTGGATGAGTTGAGGATGGATGCCTACAACAACTCTAAGTTGTCCAAAGAAAGAATGAAGAACTTCCATGACAAACACATCCAACGTAAGACTTTTGAGTCTAATCAAAAAGTGTTATTGTAAAACTCTCGGTTACACTTGTTCCCTGGTAAGTTAAGGTCTCGATGGAGTGGGCCTTATGTGGTACAAACTGTTTTTCCTCATGGTGCTATAGAGATAATGAATCCTCTCAATGGTAACATTTTTAAGGTTAATGGTCAAAGGCTCAAGCCTTTTATTTCTAACTTTGCACTTGAGGAATCTACTCTACATTTGCTTGATCCTAATTGATGGTTCTTGATCTATCCATTTCTTTTTATTGTTTTCTTTTGTTCTTTAGTTTTTATTTTTATTTTAGCTGCATTCTTTTCAAAGCTATCCAGGTACTTCCTTTTCCTCTTTCCTTCAGTTTTTCTTTGAATTTTCGGTTCTTCTTTTAGTTGTTTTGCCCCTTAACTGCTCTCTTTGTGTAAATTCTTTCGTTTCTCTTGCATCATTGAGGACAGTGCTACAATCTAGTTGGGGGGTGGAAGAGAATTTATTTCTCTATTTGCATGCCTTAGACATATTTTGGTCCACTTTGGGGGGAGTGTTAGTAATGAGTTGAAAGCAAATTAAATCCTTCATTCTTGAAGTTTACACGCTGGAAAGTGATTCAAAATAAAATAAAAATAAAAAAAAGAAAAAGATTTGTTGAGGTCATGGAACATGTGGAATGTAGTGCAAATATGAGTATATGTCAAAAGAGAGACTTATCCATTTTATTTAGTTGTTAAACCAAGTGAAAGATGTTAAAAGTTTTGCTAAAACACACACAACACATACCCGAAAGGCCTAGAAAGACTACATTGAGTCATTGTTGGTTGATTTACACTTCAAACGTTTGAGACTCTAATGAACCATATCCTAATGGCTTAGGAAGAAATCTGAAATGAATTAAATGAGAAAAGGGACAAGCCAGGGATCCAAAAAAAAAAAAAAATCCTTTAGGTAGACTAGTGGTAAGGGCTGACTTGTGAAAGTGTGGGTAGGCGCACATTCATAGGTCCGATTCCCCCACTAGAAAATCTAAAAACATAAATTACATCTGTGTAGTGGAAAATGCTGCCTATTACTGGGGTCCTTACAAAAACAAAAACAAAAAAAGTAGGCGCATTTCAAAGTGTAATAGCGTGAAAGCCGCCACTACAATGGTTTTGAATTAGAGTAAAACCATGTGGTTTTCTCAGATTGGTTGTTGTGATTGAAACCGTTAATGTCTCTTGGAAGTCGATCTTAGAATTCTAACCCCATTTCCATGCACTTGAAAGAAAGCAAATTTTGTTACATGTAATTCCCTTGGTTGATTAACTAAATTGTGTATAAATCTCTTAGTTGATACAAAATTCAGATTAATCTATCTCCAAGTGTTCTTAAACTCAACAAGTCTATTTCATGGCATGTGATTCTCAGATTTTCTCAAGTTGGTAATTTCACCTTTGCATGAATTCATTCGCTTTATTTGCTAGAGTCTAGCAAAAAGCTAGTTGGGGGGTGTGATAAAGGGTTAAAATAGCATAATTAAGTTTTTAAATGAGTGATTTATTTTATCAAATAAGGATTGAACACTTAATTATGCATCAAATTCTAATATTGAATGTCAAATTAATTGATGCCAATATTTTTGCACATCAAAGTCTCATATTTGCCCTTGAAATACTTAAACTATAATATGATTTCATTTATATATTGTAGGGCATTTATGGAAGGAAAGAAAGAATGGGACCTATGAGGAAATAGAAGAATTGATTATGGTTTTATGGAATCTCATTTAATAGAGATCAATTGCACTTCACTCGGACAGCCAACAGCAGGAACGCCGAACATATCATGCTGGACGCAGCACGTTGCAGTAGAGTGGGGCTGGTTTATTTTATTTTTCACTCTCTTTTCGTTGGAGACTTTCGTGCAGCAAGGAAACTCACACATGCAGAGAACGTGAGACCAGCTCACACATGCAGAAAACGTGACAGCAGCTCACACATGCAATAAACCTGCAGTAAGGAAACTCACTCGGACGTGCAGCAGCTGGACGTCCAGGAGATCAGTTATGTGCTGCTGGAAGGCAAGCTATTCATTTCAGCTTTCTTGCTTCTACACATGGAAGGTCACCACGGCATCACATGGACAGCACTCACTCGGAAAGCAGGAGCAATGCAGCTCATGCATCATTTCGTTGGAAAGCAGCTTTTGGCATGTGAAGCTGAGAGATGGAAGCACGTTGAAGACAGCAAGATGCTAGAACTCACGGATGGAAGGGAAACAAATCAACAAACACAGCCGGACAGCAGCACACCACACGTACTGACCATTGCAAGATAAATAGAACCAAGCACATGGCTGGAAGACAAGCTGTTCACTTCACCTTTCTTGCTTCTGCACATGGAAGTTGAACGTGCAGCAGCAGAGCTTTTTATTTCTCTTTCTTTTTCGGACAACTGGACGGGAAATAGCAGCAGAGTTTATTCCTTCTTTCTTTTTCAGGTAGCTGGCAACAGTAGGAGCTTTTACTTCTTTTATTTCTTTCCTTCTCATTAAAGACGCTGGTAGTTTTTTCTTTTTTTAGACTTCACCTGGTTTTCGTTTAGCAGCAGAGTAGTCTGAAGTTTATTCATTTTCTCTTCTTTTTCATTTGGATGGAAGGCAGTTTGCTTTGTCTTCATGCATTTAATTTTCATTTAGACATTGGCATGCTATTGGTCTTTACGGCTGGAGGTGTTTTCCAGACCAAGGATTCATCTTTCATTTTCATTTTGGAGTTGTCTTCATTTGGACGCAGCAGGTGGCAAGACAGCAGGCAGCTGGTTTTGTTTTTCAAGCATTAATTTCATTCTTGCTTTTTGTTTTAGAAGCTAGCAGCAGATTTTCATAGCTTTCTTTTCGTTTACATTCGGTAGCACAGTAGAGTAGATTATTATCTCTTTTCTTTTTCGTGTAGCTGGAGGCAACAGTAGAGTGAGCTTTGAGTTTATTTTCTTTCTCTTCCGTTTAGTAGCAAGCGGCTAGTTTTTTGTCTTACACACATTATTATTCTTGTCTTCGTTTTATTTTTCTGGGTTGCTCTTCATTCTATTTTCTGCAATTTACGTTTCAGTTTTCATTTTAGTATTTGTTCTCCTGCGGGCAGTGGCAGCATCTTTAGGATTTATCTCATTCGGATATTTTCTCAGATTTTGTCATGACTCAACTTAGATTTATTTTTATCACTAGAAACATCATGTGTAGCTAATTTTTGAAGCTTGGGTTGTGGAATGAAGCTTGATTTGTTTTGGATTCTAGATCGGTGCAATATTTTGTCGATAAATGATGATTTCTCTATATTACTAGTCGGATTTGAATTAAAAATAGATTGTGGCTCTTGCTCTTGTTTTGTTTTTGACGTAAGGCACAATAAAAGCTTGAAATATCAAGGCTTCTCTCGATTGATTGTTAATGTGTATTTGGCTAGTAAAGTAGAGAATCCCTTAGAAAAAAATATTGCAAAAACTTGAGCATAACTTTTTATCTTCCGTTTATCAATGCCTTTATTGGATTGTTAATCGAGAAAATTATCTAATAAAGAGAGTCTCATACCCAACCCAAGTGTTCATTAATTTGTTTTTTTTATTAGAAACTCTAATTTCAACTTCGATTATCTTTTTGCATTGCATTTTAATTTTATTTTCATCTCTCATACTCGATTCATTTGTTACTCACAAATCTCTTATACGCTTTGATAACCCTTTGTCCCTGTGGAATACGATCCTGAACTTATCCTTGATACAACTTGACACTTCTACACTTGGAAGTACATTCGAGACCGAGTCATGCTCGATCTCTGCATCAAAATCTACGGTACCAAAAATGGTGCTGCAGGTAAGTAAGATCCAAACACCACTAGATAAAAGCATAATAAAACTTAAACAATATGCATAAAAGAATGCAAATGCACATGAGCCATAAAACCATATTTTCCCACGCGCCATAAAAAAATCCCATTTGACCCCAAAAACGTATTACTTTCCAACTCACGCCAAAAGTCTCATTTAGCCCAAATCCAACTCATAACAATAACCAATTAACCCGAATGCACCATGACCTCCCCTAGGGGTCATCCGCACACCCTGACTCCTGTGCCACACCACAGGTAACGACCACGGGTGTGACACCTAAACGAGCGATGCCCAGTTCCGCACCCCGCGCTTTCGTAGCCAAGCATCCTCTAGCCCTCGCCAGCGAAGGGCCACGAAGTCGATACGAGAGCATTACTATCCCACCCACTCCCGTTGTCGCCCAGCGACAATTCAGGGGACGTCACTCAGTATACTACACTCCCAAGTAACCAGAGGAGCTCCACCGAGATAATGCCCCATCTCGCCTTGGGGTCGTGATACACACGCACCCAAAAATCCATTTACACATATAACACCGGTTTTTCTCAATTAAATAAAATGCACTTGCATGCACCATGTAAATGCAACCTCAAGGCACAAAACAACCAACCAATGACAAATCAACAAACCAAGCAACTCCATCCTCAATCCATCCGACCCCCAAACTCTTCAGACTCAGTCCAGAATCAACCAACCAACAGTTAAATAATTATTGTAAGAGCAAAAATATATTTAAATCTAAAATAAAGTTTGGAAAATACTTACAGCGCTATAAGGTATTTTTTGAAAGCACGCGGCATTACAAACGACGGAGAAAAAGCAACGTAACAGTGTATTTTACAATGTGGCCGTAGGTAGTAAATTACCCACTTTTGAATAGTGACAAATCAAGACACAAAATTGATAGGGAATGGTCTAGGGATGTTTATGAAGTTAAAGGAAGTGAGCTTTGGCCGTGGGTGGCAGTGGAAATGGCGGTGGAAGCGCCAAAAGGGGCTGAACGAAGTCGAGCTCGTGGGAGCTGCTCTGGCAATGGATCGAGGCCGAAAATGGGTGGGTTAGGTTGGCAATAGGTAGAGGAAGAAGTGGTGAAGAGATGGTGGCCAGAGGTGGAGCGACGGCGCCGAAAACGGCTCAAAACCTTGTGGAAAGAAGGGGCTCTAGGCGGTTAACGGCAGCTCGGATGGGGGTATTTTTGGTGGGGATGTTCACCGGCTGGAGGGGAGTCATAGGGTGGTGGTTTTGTCAGCCACATCGGCTGGCGGTGGCAAGTCTGGGTGATTCAATGGACGGCGACGGGAAGGAGAAGAAAGAAGCAGCTCGCGCGCACGGGAAGAAGGAGGAAGAAGAAAGAAAGAAAAAAAAAGAAAAAGGAAAAAAGGGAAAGAAAAAGAAAAGAAAAAAGAAAAAAGGAAAAAAGAAAAGATGAGGGAAAAGAAATGAGGTCCAGCCCTCACTTCCAGAATCCAAAAACTGGTCTGACGGAAACAATTTTAAAAACATAAAACGACTAAAATAAATTAAACACTACATCAAATAAAATAAAACCAATTTAAAATACAATAATTTAAAATAAAAGAACTACTATATTAATTAAATTAAAACAACTCCTTTAGTGAAAAAACACGTAAAAACGGGTAATCACATTAAGCATAGAACATGACTTATGATGCATCATATTTTGTTGAGGAATGACTTGAAACACCGGGATGCGATATTTACAAAAATGAGAATTAGTATGATTTATATAGAATGAATGGCAAGTTTTGAAAGAACATTTTGCACGTGCTTACACTTGTAGTGTTCCTCATTAATGTTCATAGATTTAAAACAGGATAAGTAAATTGCAGGGCTACCGAGCCTTATACTATATATATATAAGAAAAAAAGAAAAAAATCATATAATGTTTGCTAAATAAAGGCCTAGAAACAGTTACCCAAAACTCTGGGGGTTGAGTGTTCAACCTTTAAACAGAGTTGGCGTGAAAACTGCTAATCCCTTAGGCTTTGAGGTTGTTAGAATCAATAATGATTAATCTTAAAGTTGAAAAATCCTATGATAAATCATGCTTATTAGTGAGGAACACACAGAAGTTTAGCCACACACACATATCCGAGTTCTGAGACATTTGCCCCAATTCTATGTGAACAATTGTTGAGACCTTCCTTGTGGATACAACTCCTGGTGTTGAGTAGTCACGAATCGATTTTTTGTGAGAATTCAGAATTATGTTTGATTGTTTTTGTTTGAATTTTGAGCTTTATGCAATGTTCATCTCAATTAATTTTCACTATTTTGCTCAAGGATTAGCAAAAAGCTAGTTGAGGGGTGTGATTGAGCTGAAATATTGCATATTTTAGCTATTTAAAACCAATGTATTTTAAATTGTTTGTGACACTATTATTAGTTTTAGGTGGAAAAATGGTTAATAAGCATAAATACGAGTTGTGATTTTTAATTGATTGATATCATGTTTATGCTTAATTTTATAACTATGATTTAATGGGACAATATTTCCTCACATATATAGTCTATTTTTCTTTTAATTTATTTTTGAGTGTTATTTGTTCCTTCTTATTTTCAGCTTAACTAAAATTCAAATGGGATTTGGTTGGAACTTTTGACCAAAAGTGCATATTAATTGAGAGGAATCAAGAGAAGAAGGAAGCGATGTACTTGAGCAACTGAAAAGTATACAAAATGAAGATGAATGATAAATAACTTTCGGTGGTTATTTTCTTCCTTTGATTATTCAAGATGCATGTCATCTTTATGGATGAATGAAAATCACAGAGGCACGTATGTTGAAAAAGAAAAAAAGACGGAAGAAAAAGAAACACGCCTGGATCTTCAAAATTTATGAAAAGCGAAGGAACATGCTGGTCTGGATGTACACGGGAAGGCTGATTAGTTCGGTGAATTGTTTATGCAGAAAAAGTGGAGTAGGTAGGAGGGTTGTTTGATTGGGGGTTAGAGTTGGGACGGTAGAGAGGGTGAGTAGAGAGGGAGACGCTGGGATTGATTTACGTGGAAATCTATAGAAAGGGAAGAAGGGGGTGCCGTGCTTAACTTGGCTAGAGTGAGACTTGGCTGAGGTAGGAACTTACATGGGCTCTCATTAAAGAAAAGAAGGTGAGATGAGAGAAGGGAGTCGGTTGGAATAGGATAATTTTCTGAGACGTGGAAGTATTTGAGTTAAGGGAGAGTTGGTGGATGCTTTTGAGTTGAAAAGTGTCAGTGAGGATTTTATTTTTCTATGCTGGTACATGCAGCGTTGGAGTTAGGGGGAGTGATTTAAAGGGTTGGTCAGTGGAGATTTGGGAGAGAGTCGGTTGGAGTTTTATTTTACGTGAGAGGGAGAGTGGACGTTGGGAGTTGAGCGAGTCAGTGGGAGATTCTAGATTATTTTCCGGGCTATACTCTTTTACGTGGGAGGGAGAGTGGACAGGATTTTGCACAAAGGTCTATTAGTTCGGACGAAGAACAAAGAAGCAGCTGGGTTCATTTCTATTTTCTACAATTCAGCGACGGCGTGGATTTTATTCTCTCGGCGTTGGCTGGGTTTCAGATTTTGTTGTTTCTAAGTTATTTTCTAGTATTTCTTGTGTTTTATTTTAGTTATTTAATGAAGGATATTTATATGATTTTTATAGCACTTGTAATGAATATGTTTGGCTAAAGTTTTATACTAAGGTTAGAGGTGAAGTTTAATGATTTAAATATTGTTTTCGGATCCACATAAAATTTATTCTGTGAGCTTGATCGATTGAAGGATTTTATTATTGGATATTTTGATTATCTATATATTTATCTTGATTCATTGTGATTTCTGAATATAGTGAATGCTTGAGGAATCCCTGTGATATTCAAATAAATTTGTGAATGTTTTAATCATCAATCGTTTATACTCAATCATAAGCAACTATTTTTCTTGATCCTAAAGGCTAAATCTTCCAATTAAACGGAATCATTATCTAGTTTAATTGAAGTAAATTGATCGGAAACAATATCATAAATTATTAGACGGATCCTCGAAACCTTAGTCTTTCTCTATATCAATACATTTTATCATTTTATCATTTTAGTTTGATTCATTTATTTTACAAGTCTTCATCTTTATATTCGATTGTATGTTTCTTTTAGTAATTTTGTTTCATTGTCTGAATTTATTTTCTTTATCACAAAAGTCAATCCCTGTGGATTCAATCCTATAAGATACTACAACACCTATATACTTGCAGGTAAAACTGCACTAAATTTTTGGTTCATTAATTTGAGTCAAAGTTTAGACGCAACACCTAGTATACAACAAGGACTTAAATGAATATATTGAGCATTTGAGATATGTGTTTAATGTGTTGAGATGTGAAAAGTTGGATGCTAATTTCAAGAAATGTACCTTTTGGATGGAGAAAGTTGTTTTTCTTAGTTATGTTGTTAGTACAAAGGGTATTGAAGTGGATGAAGAGAAAGTCAAGGCCATTAGGGAGTGGCCAATGACAAAGAGCATCACTTAGGTTAGAAGCTTTCATGGTTTAGCTAGCTTTTATTGGCGTTTTGTTAAAGACTTTAGCACCATTGCTGCACCATTCACTGAAGTCATTAAAATTGGGTTTCATTGGGGGGGCTAATCAAGAGAATGCACTTCCCACTATTAAAGAAAGGTTGTGCTCTGCACCAGTGTTAACATTACCAGATTTTCACAAAACTTTTGAGATTGAATGTAATGCCTCAGGAATAGGGATTGGAGTCGTTTTGATGCAAGATAGGCAGCCAATTGCCTTCTTCAGTGAGAAGCTAAGTGGGGCATCCCTAAAGTACCCTACTTATGACAAAGAGCTTTATGCTCTTGTTCATGCATTAGAGACTTGGTAGCACTACTTGTGGCCTAGGGAATTTGTGATCCACATGAATCGTTGAAGCATCTTAAGGGTCAAGGTAAGTTGAATAAGAGGCATGCTAGATGGATGGAATACATTGAGACCTTTCTATATGTCATCCGTTACAAGCAAGGTAAGGAGAATATTGTTGCTAATGCTTTATCCTGTAGGTATGTACTTCTTACTTCTATGAGTGCTAAAATGCTTGGGTTTGAATATGTGAAAGACATGTATGCCGATGATGCTGACTTTTCTGATGTGTATATGGCATGTGATAAGGCGGCATTTGGTAAGTTTTACAAGCATGATGGTTACTTGTTTAAAGAAAATAAACTATGTATGCCTAGTTGTTCTATGCGTGAGGCACATGGCGGGGGATTAATGGGACACTTTGATGTCAAGAAAACCTCAGACATATTACATGAACATTTCTTTTGGCCTAAGATGAAAAGAGACATCAATCGCATTTGTAGTAGGTGCATCACATGTAGAAAGGCCAAATCTAAGGTTTTCATGGGTTATATACACCCTTACCCGTTCCTAGTGAGCCATGGGTAGACATATCTATGGACTTTATTTTGGGGTTGCCTAGGACAAAAAGGGGTAGAGATTCTATTTTTGTGGTTGTGGATAGATTTAGCAAGATGGCACATTTCATTCCATGCCATAAAACAGATGATGCCACAAGCATAGCTGACTTGTTTTTCAGGGAGATAGTGCGACTCCATGGTGTGCCCAGGAGCATTGTTTCTAATAGGGATGTTAAATTCCTTAGCTACTTTTGGAAGGTGTTGTGGGGGAAATTAGGTACTAAACTCTTATTTTCCACTACTTGTCACTCGCAGACTGATGGTCAGACTGAAGTAGTTAGTAGGACTTTAACTCAGCTTTTACGCATTATTGTTCATAAGAATTTAAACACTTGGGAGGATTGTTTGCCATTTATAGAGTTTGCATATAATAGGACCATGCATACTACTACTTCATACTCTCCTTTTGAAATTGTTTATGGTTTTAATCCACTTACTCCTTTAGATTTGATGCATTTACCTATTGATGGTAGGAGTAGCTTGGATGAACAAAAGAAGGCGGAGTTGGTGAAGTCCCTTCATGAGAGGGTACGGCTTCAAATTGCCCAAAACAATGAAAGGGTTACTTCCCAAGCCAATAAAGGGCGACGGCGTGTCATCTTCGAATCAGGAGATTGGGTTTGGGTTCACATGTGCAAAGAAAGATTCCCAACCCATAGAAAGACTAAGTTGCATCCTCAAGGAGATGGACCTTTCCAAATTCTTGAGAAAATTAATGACAATGCATATAAAGTGGATCTTCCAAGAGAATATAATGTTTCTGCTACCTTCAATTTTTCTGATCTTTCTCCTTTCGATGTAGGTGAAGACGAGGTCGAATCCTTTTGAGGAGAGGGGGAATGATAGGAACCAAGGTGGAGTTATCCTTAAAGATCCTTTGCAAGTTTCAGATGGGCCAATTACAAGATCAAGAGCCAAGAAGATTAAGGAAGCAATGCAAGGATTGGTGCAATCCACTTGGGATGAAGCTAGGAAGAGCCCAACACTTAAGATGGGCTTGAAGGAAGAAGAACCAGTTTGATCCACCTGATACAAGCTATAGAAGACATGACTTAAAGATTGGGCCTATTGTTGTTAAGGCTTTCAATTTGTTTAAAGGTATTTTATTATTAGTTTAGAAGAAGTGGGCTTGAGAATGCTTGGCCTACATATGTCTTATTTCTAATGAACTAGGATTTTTTTTGGGAAGGGCTTGTATTTTGGCCAAGGGTTTTATTTGGAAAGTTATAATTTTATGTTTCACTAGGGTTTTAGAAGTTACTGTAGCGCGGCACATGGCACTGTTCACACTACAATACCCGAGGCATTGTTTACTTAGGGTTTTTGGAGATTGTCTATTTAAACCACTTGTAGCCTCATTTGAGAGGCAGACTATATGGAATTTTCATTGAGAGTTGAGTTATCTCCTTTTGTTCTTCTTTAACTTTTGAACTTATCAAAATTAAATCAAAACCTTTGTGGCATTCCTCCTTTGTAATCTAGGTTCTTGAGACGGGTTCTTCAACGGGTCTAGATTTTGATATATTCTAGGTTCTTTGAACATGTTCTCATCGGGTCTAGATTCTCCATCCATATACCTGAGTTTGGCTTTCTTGGGGTTGTTTTTCCAGTATTGTTGTTGGGTCTCAAAACAAGTCGATTTGGATTCACATCATTGACCATCTACTTTAAAGATCCGACCATTCTTAGGATCTTCTATTTCTACCACCCCGTTTTCGAAAATATTTTTCACTACAAATGGGTCAGTCCACCTAAACCAAAGTTTTCCTTGGTGTTTGTGAAATCCTAAATCATATAAGCATATTTGGTCATTTGGTTCAAACCTCTTCCTAAGAATATTTTTATCATGAAACATTTCAATTTTAACCTTATAGACTTTAGACTTGGACAAAAGTTTCAATTTAACTCTTGGTGTTTTCATACTTACAGGAATCTGTTTTCCACCTTTCTTAGGCAACTCCTCAAATTTCTGTTGCCAAGCCTGTGTGTCATAATCCTGAGTTTCATAAAAAACAATACAAATATCAATAACATCAGATGAATCACTAATAGTATCAAACTTAGAATTCACAAGGGAATATTCAAGGGGATCAAAATCATAAGTTGTGTGAACTCTCTTGTCTATAAGTGCGTCAATCATGTATGTTTGGTGGCACTTGTCATCTGTTGGCTGTTTCTCAATATGGAAAATGTTAACCTCCATGGTCATGTTTCCAAAAGATAGCTTCATCAACCCATTCCTGCAATTTATAAGTGCATTAGCTGTAGCAAGGAAAGGTCTACCTAATATGAGAGGAACTTTTGAGTTAGACTCAACAACTGATTGAGTGTCCAAAATTAAGAAATCAACAGGATAATAAAACTTATCAATTTGGATCAGAACATCCTCAACTATCCCTCTTGGTTTCATAACTGAATGATTAGCCAATTGAAGCACAACAGAAGTAGGCTTAATTTCACCCAAACTAAGATGAAAATAAATGGAATAAGGCATCAAATTAACACTAGCTCCTAAATCTAGCAAGGCTTGTCCAAACTCATGATTCCCAATACTTCATGCAATCGTTGGACAACCAGGATCCTTATACTTAGGAGGAATTCGCTGCTCAATCAGAGCACTAACTTGCTCTATCAGAAATGTTATCTTCTTAACATGGTGCTTCCTCTTAACTGTACACGAATCTTTAAGAACTTTTGCATAAGTGGGAACTTGTTTAATAACATGCAAAAGAGGAAGGCTAATCTTTACCTGCCTGAGGTTCTCCAAGATTTCATTACTAGAATCCAAAGTTTGCATACCAGATTTTAAAACTTGAGGAAATGGTATCTTAATTAGACTCTTGATTACCTCGGCTTCCTTGGGCAGCTCGACACCATTATTGCTTTGATCCTTTTCCACATCCTCTAATTTTTTCATTGTTGGGATGTGTAATGACTTACCACTTCATGTCAAAATGACATTCACATCCTTCAAATTCTCTTGTGCCATGTGTTGACCATGGGGTACGAATTGAGCTTGAGAAGGAAACTTACCTCGCTCATTCGCACTCAAGGAGCTCATCAATTTGGATACTTGGCTCTTTATCTCCTTATTTTCTTCAACAACCTGCGTCATCAAATATTCAAACTTTTGGTTAGTCTTTGTGACGCCCTCAAATCCCCACGCCCGAACACGGGGAAATCGAGACGTCCGGATGGTGACAACCCAGGTCACCATCCTATCGACGGGTGCCAAGTGTATGCAAAAGCAACATATGTGCACGAAGAAACACGCAGCGGATAACGAAAGTCATAACTAAGTACCAGAATTTTTCTTAACGTAATACAAGCTGTTTAAAACATACATAGATAAAATATTACAAAAACACAAATACAGTTTTAAACCAAACATAAAGCATAGCATCAGCAACCCGGCAGAGCCGCATCCTCGGGCTCAGCCTCCTCCTCTTCGTCCTCTAACTCTGCACCAAAAGCTACAGAACCAAAAATGGTACCGCAGGTAAGTAAAACCTAAACACTACCAGATAAAAACACATAGAACTCAAACAATATGCATGAAACATGCCCAATGCACAAAACCCAAAAACATAATTTTCCACACACGCCAAAAACCCATTTGGCCCAAAAACACATCCTTTCCGAAAAACACGCCAAAAGTCACATTTGGCCTTTATCCGTCTCAAACCATTATCCATATTAACCGTATGCACCATGACCTCCCCTAGGGGTCATCCGCACACCCTGGCTCCAGTGCCACACCGCAGAGTACCACCACGCATGTGACACCTAACGAGCGATGCCTAGTTCCGTGCCCCGCACGTTCGTAGCCAAACATCCTCTAGCCCTCGCCAGCGAAGGGCCACGGAGTCGGTGAGTAGAGCGATGCCCGGTTTCGCGCCCGGCGCGTTCGTAGCCAAGCAACCCCTAGCCCCCGCTCCCGTCGTCTAGCGACAACTCAGGGGACATCACTCAGTTTATTCCGCTCCCGAGTGACCAGAGGAGCTCCACCGGGATAATACCCCATCCCGGCTTGGGGTCGTGATACACACGCACCCGTAAGACCACTTACGCCAATACACAGGGTTTTCACACATAAACAAAAACACACGTGCATGCACCATGTAATGCCATATCAATGCATAATAAAATAATCCAATAACATAAAACAATAAAACAAGCAACTCCGTCCTCCATCCATCCGACCCTCAAACTCCTCGGACTCAGTCCGGAATCAACCAACCAGCAAATTAATTAATTGAAAGAGCAATATATAATTAAATCTGAAAATAGGGTTTGGAAAATACTTACAACGCTATATGGCAATTTTAGAAAACTCGCGGCGTTGCAAACGGCGGCGAAAAAGCAACGTCACAGTGAAAATTCACTGTGGCCGTGGGTTGTGAAAAACCCACTTTTGAACGGGGACAAACTAGGGCTTGAGATTGATAGTGAATGGTCTAGGGATGGTTGTGAAGCTATTGGAAGTGGTGGTTGGCCGTGGGTGGCGGCGGAATCGCCGGAAAGAGGCCGGATTTCTCAAAAAGGAAAGCTAGCTCGTAGGAGCTGTTCCAGTGGTCGTTGGAGGCTGGAAATATGTGGGTTAGGACGGCAAGGGACCAGTGATGAAGTGGTGAAGAAATGGTGGCCGGAGGTGGAACGACGGCGGCGGATCAGGGCAAAATCCGTGCAGCCTTTGGAGAGCTTTTCCGGCCAAACGGCCGGCCGGATGGGGGTGGAAATCGGTGGGGTGGTGCGCCGGAGGGAGGGGAAGGTTTTGGTGGAGGTGGTGTGCCGCACGGTGGCCGGCGGCGGTGGGTCTGGGCTGTGGAAGCGTTCGGCCGTGAGGGAGAGAGAAGAGAGAGAGAGACCGGGGGGGCTCGAGCGGGAAAGAGAGAGGGAAAAAGAAAGAAAGAAAAAAAAGAAAAAGAAAAAGAAAAAAGAAAGTAAAAAGAAAGAAGGAAAAAGAGAAAAAGGAAAAAGAAAAGGAAAAAGGGAA
This sequence comes from Carya illinoinensis, assembly GCF_018687715.1. Taxonomy (NCBI): domain Eukaryota; kingdom Viridiplantae; phylum Streptophyta; class Magnoliopsida; order Fagales; family Juglandaceae; genus Carya; species Carya illinoinensis. The sequence continues at coordinate 17,051,303 of NC_056762.1, forward strand.
AGAGATGTAGGGAAAAGACGAGGTCTAATCCTCAGTCCGGGAAAAACAACACTAAACCGCCGAAAAGAGATTAAAAACTATAAACAACCAAAAGAAATAAAACAAAACATCAATTAAATTAAAAACAATTTTAAAATGCAAATAAATTAAAATAAATAACTAAAATATTAATTAAAATAAAAACAACTATTTCAGCGAAAATACACTCAAAAGCGGGTCATCACAGTCTTACCTTGTGCCTCAATAAAAGCATGCAAGGTGTAACAGCCCGCTAAAAATTCAATTGTGGAATTTCTATTGGCTTTAAGAACCTCGTGAAGACCCCATAAGTTTTTACGAATCTATTAATCATATAGGTTTTAATCTAACCACATAGTTAGTGTTATCACTCACTATGGTATCAAAGTGTGTTTGTAATTATTGGAGATAGTTAGAAGTGTCAGAATGTGTTATGGTTTGTGCCATTAGACTCGGTGGATTATTTAAGGTCTTATGGCGCAATAACTCTTTTTCATATTTTCGAAAGAAATGCCTGTTCAAAACTGTAATTTTATTTTTAGGATCACTTTGGGGCTAATTATTGATAAATGATTACCACTGTAGTTTCAAAATCACAGTGTGGAATGTCCAAATTAAGTTAGAAAAGTTTTAATTGGACACATGGAAAGATCTTAGCCACCTCACTCTTCCAAGTCTATACTCCACCTTTAGAAAATATCTTGAGCTGATTTTTGTGGATATTATTAGGTAAAAATATCTTGAGTTGATTTTTGTGAATATTATTGGATAAGAAAGGCCAACTCTCAACCCTCACTTCAGCCTCATCCTCTTCCATATCTTGTGCATAAATATCTCCAGCCTACTATTCACGAAATCATCTTCTTTTACACCTTTCATTGAAAGAACACTAAACACTCTCTCGGAACAGCTTTTAGGTGTTCTTTTGCACGCCCATTTCGAAGCTTTTGTAAGTATTTTATCATAAAGTCTCCTTCATACAAGTTGTTTCTTTTTTAGTTTAGTTTATGTATATAGCTTATTTGGTTCATTTCAAGATCATTTGGCCATTCAAATATTGTTTAAACTTTAGAAAGGTCATTCTGGGAGATAAACTGGAGAATATGTTGTATTTTGGAGTTTTTGACCAAGCTAATGGATAGATCTTGGTCCAAAATTTTTATGGAGTATTGTTAACATGTGTATATGATTATTGGTTTAGGATTTGTTGCATCACTAAAGGTTTTGATGAAACTTTTTCTTAGATCTAGAAACTTAGAAACTGGAAGAGGAAAAACAGTTTCCATTTTGAGAAAGTTTAAATCTTTGGTGGTTTAAACCTATTCCAATGGCTTTGATAATTTTATTGGAGGATCCTAAGCCTCTTATATACATATTAGAGTATTATTTTGAAGATATTTGATATTATTTTCAAAGATATGAAATATTATGCAAAGAGATGTTCGGACAAAGTGTGGATGTTCTTGGCTCAATTTATGTTTTGATTAATGTTTAACCATGTGATCTTGAATTAGAAACTTATATATGTTTGAGGACATCTTTTTAAATCATGTGACTTTTTGGTTTGAAGATCACATATTTATAAGCTATAGATCAAAAGGTTAATCAAAACAAGTTAGAAACAAAAATCAATGGAAATAGCATATGAGAATTTCGGCCCTATGGAATTTTAATAGTTGTGATTAGTTTTAAATTTTTCTAAATTGATATTTGAGTTTAGGATAAAATTTACATGAGGCATGTAAAATTTGGTAACTTTTAGAGTTAGTATGCAAATCCCTTAAGTTAGGGATAAAATGATCATTTTCCCACATGTAGAGAGTAAAATAGAAATTTTACTCTTAAGTTAGTATTTTTTCATATTTCAAATTATTAGTGATTTAGTTCTAACTTTTAAAATCACTAATTACAGTTCCTCGTGATCGCGCTTGAGGTTTCATAAGAAACGTGGAGATCAAGGTAAGTTAGCTTTTAACTTACTAGCAGTTTACTATGTATGTGTGCTAAGTAAAGAAACTACAGGGTATGTATGTGTGTTATCATATATGTCATGTCATGCCAGTTATCATATATTTGTCTGTTATATAGAATTTATTCTGTCATGAGTTTTCATCTGTTACATAAGATATTCTGTCACTTACTATACATTGCAAGTACATCATGTTAAATATGAATCTATTACATGTATGTCATGTCATGTCATGTTCACTGTTGCAAGTATGTCATGTTAAATATATTGTCTATTACATGTTATGCTATATTGTAAGTAAAGTTATGCTTTGATTACTTATGTATGAGGTCACAGCGATAATGACGCATATACTACGTGAGACACAACAATTGTGACACGTAGAATATATGGGGCCACAACAACTGTGAAGTATGTATTTAAGCAGGTAAAGAATAAGTTCAGTTCACGTTTCAATTTAAGTTATGTTAGTTATGCTATGCTATGTTATGTTGTACGTCAAGTTATGCTTTGATTACTTATATATGGGATCACATCAATTGTGACGCATACACTACGTGAGACACAATAATTGTGACATGTAGAATACATGGGGTCACAACAATTGTGGAGTATGTATTTAAGTAATTAAATAATAAGTTCAGTTCATGTTTCAATTTAAGTTATGTCAGTTATGCAATGTTGTACGTCAAGTTATGCTTTGATTACTTATGTATGGGGTTACAACAATTGTGACACATACACTACGTGAGACACAGTAATTGTGATACATAGAATACATGGGGCCACAACAACTGTAGAGTATGTATTTAAGCAGTTAAAGAATAAGTTCAGTTCACGTTTCAATTTAAGTTATGTCAGTTGTGCAATGTTGTACATCAAGTTATGCTTTGATTACTTATGTATGGGGTCACAGCAATTGTGACGCATACACTACGTGAGACACAACAATTGTGACATGTAGAATACATGGGGTCACAACAACTGTGGAGTATGTATTTAAGCAGTTAAAGAATAAGTTTCAAATCACATTTATGTTAAGTCAAGTTTCAGAGCAAGTTCATTTTAAATCAAGTTTCAGATCAAGTTCAGTTCACGTTTCAATTTAAGTTATGTCAGTTATGCTATATTGTACGTCAAGTTATGCTTTAATTACTTATGACTTTGATTATGCATTCATGCTTTTACTGTCATCCATGCATCATTAGCCTGTGTGGAGGTTTTTTGTCAACTTACTAAGATTTGTAATCAAATCTCACTATGGTAGTCCTAACTTCCACTGAATGGTAGATCTTGTTACAGGACCTGAAGGAGAATTAGGAGCTGATCAACTAGACATAGTTGACTGAGCGACGGTACAAGGTCAATGTTAATATAGTAGTTAACGTAAATTACTACTTGTACGATGGAGTTGCATTTCTAGTACTTTTTAGATCATAACCATTTTGGACTAGTGTGGTGATCTTAGTTGTTCAATGGGTCTTTATGTATAAAGTACATTTTAAGCATTTGAGATATTTTCAATTTGGTGCATAGTATTACTAAAGAAAAAATTTATCCGCTACGAATATTGCATAATGTTATATGCATGTTAGGAACATTGCATCTTATATGTCATGAACGGGGGCAAATAACCTTGTGTTGCATGTCTCGACATGTCAAATGTCCGTCCGATCCCAAACGGAATTTGGGGGCATCACACAAAGTGTCTTTTAAAGGACTCCTAGAAGATGAAGGTACATGATATGGTGTAAGATATGATCTAAGGGGTTGTGCAGGTGGCTGGTTTTCAAACTTCCAGCTAAAATTGGGGTGATTACACTACCCCGGATTATAAGTATCAGAGAAAGGTGTAAAAGGATTCTTGTACATACCTAAGGCATTACATTGTTCCTTATACATCCCTCTCATCTCAGCAAATGTGGGACACTCTTGGGTGAAATGATTTACCCTGCCACACACAAAATATGATCCAAAAGACAATGCATGATTAGCCACTAGTGTTGGCTTTAAGTCATTAGTCTTTAAAATCTCTAACTCCCTAGTGAGCATCTCAACTTTAGCCTTTAGATTATCCTCTTTCCTGAGATGGTAAATTTCACCACCATTTAGGTTTCCTGCAAGTCGTGACCTATTTGTGCCCTCAATAGCATTAGGTCCAGTCCAAGTGTGAGCTTTTTTAGCAAGCTCATTGAGGTATTCTATGGCCTCATTAGGATCTTTCTGTAAGAACTCACCATTACACATCATCTCCACAAATTGGTGCTCTCTAGGTATAAATCCCTCATAAAAATAGCTCACTAAGCGCTAATTCTCATACCCATAGTGAGGGCACATACTCAATAGCTCCTTAAATCTCTCCCAAGACTGATACAAAGTCTCACTATTTTTTTATGCAAACGTAGAGATTTGTCTTTTTAAAGCATTGGTCTTATGGTGGAAAAAGTATTTATCAAAGAAGACCTGAGTCATCTCATCCCATGACCCAATAGATTGTGGTCTCAATGAGTATAGCCAACTCTTAACTCTATTCTTCAAAGAAAAAGGAAAGAAATTAAGTCTCACAATATCATCAGTTGCATTTTGATTATGAAAAATCGCAACTACTTCCTCAAATTCCATAATGTGCACATATGGATTTCATTTTCCAAGCCATGAAAAGTAGGGAGTAATTGTACCCTCCCTGTTTTAAAATCCAATTGGTGAGTATTAGCTAGAAATATGATGCATGATGGTGTGGCTATACGTATAGGGTGGAGGTAATCCTGAAGGGTTCTAGTGAGTTGATCTTTGTGTTCACTCATTTCCTTAGAATTAGAAAAATTATCAAATAAATTATTAGACAAATTAGGCTTTGACTCTAACTCTAACAAAGGTTTACAAGCAAACCGAACCAAGGCATCTTTATGCCTGTGCATGCAAGGTAGAGAAAAATGCAATACTAAAAAAAACCTACAAAAAGAAAAAGAAAATAAAATAAAGATGCAGCAAGCTAAAGAGGGAACGAAGTTACCTCTTTCACAAACTGCTAAAAAGAAAAACTATCTCACAATTCATCTATCGTCTTCCCGGCAACGGCGCCAAAATTTGATTACACCCAAAGAATAATGCAGTAGTTGTAGCACAGCTTTGGGGTGTCGATTCCACAATGAGACTGTTTAAAAGAATAACAGAAGGAACAAATAAACTAAAGGAAAAATATTAAATAAGTTATGGAGAAAAAATATTAATTTTAACTGCAAAATAATAGTAAAGCAAAGTGATTAACGGAAAAAGTACTCAAATTTGACGAACAGTAGAGTGTCGGGAATCCCTTGCGCAAATCTAGTATTTTAATTATTCTTAATTCATTCAATAACTCAATTAGGAACTCAATTTACAAAATTTCCAATCGGAAGGTCTAGATTTATAAACCAAAATTAAATCAAATGTAACCCTTCAAAAAATCATTCACCACTTTTAAAATACGTAAATTACTATCCCTATTGAGAAAATCCAATGATGATAATATACTTAGGGAGCGATATTGCAACAAAAAACTAAATCAATATAGATAAATAATTGATCCAAACATAATCAAAGAACTAATTCATTCAATAGAAAACATATGACTGAATCCATAAACAAAATAAATTCTATGATTATTCAGAAAAGGAAACATCAACGATGAATTGAGAATGATAAAATAAAAGAGTTTTAGCAATTCAAAATCAAATACGTGAATTAAAAATAAATTAGAAATGTCATCTAATGTGCAAGGTCATCCCTAACCCTACTTGAGAATTTAATTAGCCATAAACATAATGGACGACAAAAATTTTCAGAGATTTTCTCCTCTCTTTAGATCATGGAAGTGATTTTCTCCTCTCTTTAGATCTGCCTCTTGTGCCTCCTCCTCCCTCTATTTCATGTTAATGATATGCCTATATAGGGTAGGAAAGAAACCCTAATGTCCTCTTAATTTTCGCATAAAAAAATACCTAAATTTTAGGACTCATCTTGGCAGCCACGTATGCCCTTTAAGAGTTCTAATTTGGAAATCCTTATTGGAGATAAAGTTATAGCCCTTTAAGATATCTTTCTAATGCATCAAGAATCGTATCAATCCAATATGTGAGTAAAAAGTTACAATCAAAAGACTAAAATATATCCAGACTATCTCCTAACAAATTTCGGACTCGAACTTCTTGTGGTTTCCTTTTGTGATTTTTTTTCTTTTTCTTTTCTTCCAAATTTCTCTCAAACCCATGAATTTCCTCCTTTGAATTTTACTAGGCTGGACTTGCTCTTTTATAAACTCTGAAATTAAACATAAAAAACTATTTAGGAGTATCCCAACGTAAATAAAAATTCAATTTAAGAATACATATTAATTCCTATGATTTCTATTCACATTTTAGCATTTTAATCCAATAATAGGGTATTTAGAGTGTACTTTTACACACTCATCATGCTTCTTCTACATATTGCTTAATGACATCTACTCGAAAGCAAGTGCTTGGCTCTTTTGGAAATCTCATGGCTTAGTAGATGTTGAATATAACCTCTTCCTTATTCACTCTCAATGTTAATTCACCCTTTTTAACATAAACTAAAGCCCTTCCCATAGCTAAGAATTAGTGGGACTTCTTCGTCTTCTTTCATATTTAACACCACAAAATCTGCAAGAAAAATAAATTTATCCACATTTACCAATATGTCTTCTATGATTCCATGTGCATAGTTGATGGATTGGTCTACTAGTTGCAAAGAAATTGTTATTTTTCATCTCTCAGAGTCCTAATTTCCTACAACCACAAAGTGGTATAAGATTAATGCTCGCACCAAGATCACATAAAACTTTACCAAAAAAAGAATTTCCAATAGTGCAAGGCAAAGTGAAACTCCCCGAATCTTTTAATTTTTTTTTGGCAATTTCTTTTGAAGAATAGCACTGCATTCTTCAAAAAGTTTTACTATTTTGAACTCCTCCAACCTTCTCTTCTTTGAACTAATCTCCTTTAGAAATTTGACATAATTTGGCATTTGTTCAAAAGCATCTACGAAAGGAATATTTATGTGAATTTTCTTAAAAATATCAAAAAACATAGAAAATTTCTGATCTAATTTTTGTTTTTGAAAATGTTGAGGATAAGGAAGAAGAGTAGGGAGAATAGGAGGATTGTTAGGAAATGAAATTGCTAGAGGCATGTCAGTCTCTCTTTGTGCATCATCGACAATCTCCTCTTCTTCTACTTTATTCTTACTTTGGCCATTGTTTGCAACTGTAGTGGTAGACTTGGCTTCCTTTGATGGTGACCTCTCAATTTCTCTTCCACTCCTAAGTGTGATGGCCTTGCATTGTTCCTTTGGATTCACTTTTGTGCTGCTGAGAAAAGTTCTTCTTTGTTGGGCATTGATGGTTGTGACTAGTTGCCCAATTTGCATTTCAAGATTCTTTATAGTGGCTCTCATGTTGCTACAATGAGTTTCAATGTTGTCTAACTATGAATCAATCCTTTTAAACCTTGCATTTGTCTCCTCAACAAAGGAAACCATGGCATCCTAAGTGACATCTTCTTCTTGCTTGGTTGACTATCAAATCCTGGAAGAGGTTGCAACACATTCTTTGTGTTTTCATAAGCCAAATTTTCATGACTTCGAAGTCCTGGATGGTAGTAATTTGGTATAAGATTACCACGAGAGTTGTAGTTCTAATTGTTGATGTATTGAACTTGTTCTAGACTCATTTCATTACTCGGAACTGTCATACTTGTAGCTGCAATATATTCTGCACTTTGTGGTATCTTTTGGGTTGTCAAAGCTAAAATTTGATGAGATATAGAAACAACTTGAGCTTAAAGGGCTGCTAACGGCTCCAATTCATGAATTCCAACAACTTTCTTAGCCATAGTTCTTTCAGTTGGCCATTGATAGTTATTTGAGGCCATTTTTTCTAAAAGAGAGGTACCACCTTCAATTGTCTTTGACATCAAAGTTCCACTAGAAATAGCATGAACTATGGTCTGAGTTTGCCTATATAACCCATTATAGAACATCTAAACTTGCAACCAGTCCAACAATCCGTGTTGAGGCCAGTATCGAATCAAATTTTTATATTTTCCCATGTTTCATAGAGTGATTCAAAATCATTTTGCTTGAATTGACCAATCTCACTCCTGAGTTGGACTATTTTTATAGGTGGAAAGAATTTAGCAAGAAACTTTTTAGTCATGTTCTGCCAACTATTGATACTTCCCGGTTGTAGAGATTGTAGCCAACATTTTGCCTTGTCCCTTAAGGAAAAATAAAACAATCTCAGTCTAATGCTGTCTTTAGTAACACCATTAATCTTTATAGTGCCACAAATTTCTAAAAACATCGCCAAATGAATATTGGGATTATCCAGTGAGGATCCATTGAATTGGGCTTGTTGCACCATACTAATTAAGGCTAGTTTGAGCTCAAAATTGTTGGCATTAATGGTTTAGTGTCTTATACTCGAGTAGTTGTCATTCACAACTGGTCATACATAATCTTTTAAGGTGTATGGTTGTGCATCTTGTTGTCCATCAACCATGACTAGTACTTTATTTTTTCTTCATGATCTAAGAGTTCTTTCAATTTCCGAATCAAAAGAAGTAATGTCAAGATATCTAGCAGGACGCATCCAACATAAAAAAACACCTATACAACAAAATAAAATAAAATTCTAAATTAAAACCAAGATTGCTTAGTATCAATATTGGCAAAAAGAAGAAGAAATTCATCCCGCCAAAAACTTGATTGTTTCAAAACTATAAGTGCATAGTATCGTAGTTTTATAATAAATTGATGAGAAGAGTATCGTCCTCAGGGATTGGTAACTTACTTTTGACAAATACCGAGATTAAACAAAACTCAACTTTATTTGAAAAAGTCACTAAAATTTTTATAATTGCAATTTGAAATAAAATTAATTCAAAGAAAATATTTAAAGGAAAAGAAAGTTGTTGTTCGAAGATCAAATTAATAAGAAAAAGAACTTCTAGGTAATCGATTTCACCTAATCTGTCACTATGCTTTTCTCATTAAATTAATTGAATTTAATTCTCTTTCTTTGTTAGCAAAATCTCCAAACTCATCCAAAAGCCACTTTTGATAGTCAATCGGAAATATTCTTGATCATCATTTTACACAAGAATATGCAAATTAATGAAACAAGAAAGCATTAAAACCAATGATTTTAAGGCTATATAGGTTCATATAAGTCTTTCGATCTTTATATTTACTAATGCTGAAATATCTAAGTTCTATCTCATAATTCCCTCTTTCGATAACAAATCAGAATATCAAAATCATCTAATTAATGATCAGTCAATTAGAAGCAATAAGCTCAGAATAAATCAGACAAACATAGAAGAGAATTACTTTGAAACTAGATTACATCGTTTTCCTGTAATAAAGAAAATTTAGTTCATACTAAAAATTAAATTCAACATCAACGAATTTACTATAATTTTTCTGAGATGAATGGAAGAAAATCAATAGTCAAGAAATCACTCCTCGTAGTCACAACGTCCTCCTCAAAAATGAAAGAAAAGAAAAATCCCCATCTATTATGTCCATGTGTCCCAAAGTCCAGCATTGCGTCAATAGAAACCTGCATAAACCCAAAACGTCTACCCTTTTTCTTTAAGTCCATTCATTCCATTCCAAAAGAACCCAACAAAAAAAATGTGCGTAGTTCTTTTCTTTTTTCAGCTTGCGTCTTGCGTCCAAGAGAAGGCACATGTTTCATTCATTTTTCCAAGTCAAACCGCTGCTCATGTATATCTGTTCAAGAGCCCAAAATCCTAGCTTGAGTCAGTTTCGTAAAAATATCCAAGACAATGGCCTATTTCTCACTCATGCGTATCAAATTTTGTTGCCAGCTGCTCCGTGTCTTTTTGGTCCTGCATCATGCGTCTTCCATAAGATCAAAAGAAAGGCCCTATGTGAACTCCTTTTACCAAGTCAAACTGCCAGCTTTCCATAGATCTTCCGTCTGTTTCCTGCTGGGTTGCATCCTCATTCAAACCAAAACAAACGTGTTGCATATAGTGTTCAAAAGCCCAAATTCCAAACCGAAAGACTTGCACCTTCAAATATGTTAATCCATAAAAACCCATAGGCCCTAAAGCGAAACTCTCTCTTTTGTGCAGCAGCTCCTTGTCCGACATCCAAGGGCAGCTCATTTCCTCATGTGCTAACATATTATAGTATTCTTCTCTCATGCAATTCAGAAGTTTGCCATTTGACTAGTTCCAATCTCTTCTGATACTCAAAAATTCAACTTGATCTTTATTCCCTAAATAGCACCTGTGATAGCTCTTATATTCTGCTAAAATTTGGAACTTCCTTTTCTTCAAATCTAAAATAAAATTTAATGATAACAATGAAGTCTAGAACCGACAAAAATAAATAAAATTATACTACAGTTTAAAGTTAAGAAGTGATAAAATATAGAAAATTATGTAAGGCATCACATGTATAAGGTAAACCGTGAGTATGAATGCATGAGCATGAACATGTACTTTGACCGAAAATATATTTTGTCCCATATGTATTCTTTCTTTTTCAAAAACACTAATCTTGTAAACATGTAACAAGGTAAAACAAATGTCATAGTTCCATTTATTATTAATCACTTGTAATTTTGTTCAATATAACCATGTGGGTGGACACCTCACAGCTACCCATAGAAATTGTGGGCTCCCTACTTGTTACCACATAACAATGTCGGCTCTCTTTACCGGGTGTGAGTAAGGTAGAGTCCATGTGATACGGCAGTTCTCAATTCACCTTCACTGCATTCATAATGTGTTGCACCTACTAGCGTTAAGTGTGGCTAGTTCATTCCGGAATCCTTTAAAAATAATCAATTGAAGTCTGTTGACTGTACTTCATCAATCCAGGGGCTTTAAAAATAATCAATTGAAGTCTGTTGACTGTACTTCATCAATCCAGGGGCTACCACTCCAATTTAAGCACTCCAGATTAGATATGGGAGTTCCACTAAGATATTTCTCCATTGTAGCATTGGGGTAGTGACAAAAACCATTTCTTTTAATGCACAACACCAAAACATGTGACATGTAACTTGGGATGAGAGCATGTAACTTTTCATGTAACAAGTATCATATACTTGTGCTATATACAAAGAATGCATCATTTGAACCAATGGTTTTAGAAAGTATCATTTGAACATAGCATGAATATACAAGCCCATTCAAAATATGTGACAAATAGCAATTTGATAATCCGAATCAAGCAATCGAAATGCAAATTTTACAGAAAGACATAAATATATTGTCCAAGAGTAAGTTATATGTATTATGCAATTTTATAAAGATAGAAGGTTGAAAGACATAAATATATATTATAAAATTTTTGAGATAATAGAATACCAAGGATCAAGCAAGCTGAAACTATAAAACTCTAATAGTTAGAATCTTGAAGAGAAAAACCTAACTCTAGGCATACCAACTGGGTTTATAAAACCCTAACTTGGTTTTAGAAAACATCCATTCTTCTTGCCCTTTTATTCAAGGTTTTGCTTATCCAAACAAGAAAACACTAAGGAGGCCAAATGACAATCGTTTTGCAACCCTTTATGAAATAAAACCCTAAGAATCGAATCCATTGAGTTGCAACAACACTTACTGAGTTACAATTCCATGCTAAAAAATGTTGAGTAAACATCTTAATGATGGTCAACTAACACATGCTTTCACAAAAGAACTCTTGTTTCCTTGAACTTAAAAACAATCCAAAAAATTCTTCATAGAATCGTAAATTCTCAATGAAAGAAGGGCTGTCCATTTCAAAAGAAAAGAGAATCAGGAAGCTTTCTTACCTTGCTCAACTCCTAGAACCTTCAAACAATAGCAATGGTGGTCGATTTGGTTGAAGAGAGAACTAGGGCTTTTCCTCTTCATCCTTTGAGAATAGTGTGAGAGTATAGAGAATAGGGGGTGAAGTCTTTGGCTAAAAACACAAAGTGGCCTTTCAGTTTTCCTATAGGGGTCATGGCCGAGTGCCTTAAATGCTCCCTCTTAAATACCTCTTCATCTACTCACCTAGAAAATACCAAGGGTCACTTCCTAATGCATGTATGACAAGTGTCCTTTTGTTGCTAGGGTAAGGGATTTTCAGAATCCCCTTTGTCCTAAATTCCAAAACCCTATTTTGTCTCGTGCTTTTCTCTTCAATTTTCAAAACTCTAGTGGCTTGCATGAATGCCAAATGACATGTGCCTTTTGTATGTCAGGAAACTCCCATGATTGCATCTTCTAGAATGTTGAACGCCACGTGCATGCTTGTCAAGTGTGATAGTCAAATGCCTCGCCTATTCTCTTTATCATTTCCCTCTCTTGGAAACTTAAAAGACTTCATTGCATGATGGACATGAGGCGCTTCCCACTATGGTTGAAACAATAAAGCTTCATCATCACCAGATCCTTCTGGAAACCCTAATCTTCCCTTCATCCATTTTGTGGTCTAGATACAATCAACATATAGAAAGTGATATGCAGGGCTACCAAATGGTAGGTGGGTGGTGTGTGCCCTAGTCAGCCAAAATCCCATATTTAGATTCTTTAGAAGCTCTAAGAACCTTATGCATGAGTGACAAGTGGCAACATGGAAGTTGGCTTCAAGGTTGGCTTGTGCCCTAGAAAAAACAATAAGAACCTAGTTTGAGTGAGTTGGATCTAGAGTAATTAGCTCGAGAGGCTCATCAACTTCGCCCTACTTTAGGGCCCCTTCGTCCCAAGTCTCCACATAGTGTAAAATGATCTTAGAAGGAGGAGGCAAGGGTTGGTTGCCTAGTGTGGGAACTTTCTCCGTCTTTGAGTTCTTGTACATAACATTCTCTAGCAAATACCTGCTCATCACACATCTCCCTAACACATGTTTCTGTGGAGAATTCATCTCTAGGTGGTACATAGAGGTAAAGGCTTTGAGAGTGTTTAGGGTTGGTCATCCAATAATGGCATTATAAGATGAACGAGTCTTGACTACCAAGAAATCTATATTGTAGTGGTTGCATGTGAGCTAGACCCTGCTAATACCAATAGGGCAATGGATTTGACTAGTTGCACCGCTTCCCCTGAAAACCCTTTCAAGAGGGTGGGCACTAGACATAGCCTGCTTTGGTCGATCACCCTATCTTTATGAAAGCATCCCAAAAAAGGATGTCAATTGAATTGCCATTATCGACCAGTATCCTCCATGTGGTGTAATTGGCTACTAACATCGTCACTACAACACATCATCATGTGGGTAGATTACTCCTTTGTAGTTATTGTCGTTGAAGGATATAATGGCCACTGGCTGTGACTCTGTCTATTTATGCCGGCCTTTTGATCCTAAAGATTTCATGATATCTAGCCTTGTGGGCATATGCTTTTCATTTAGAGGAGGTCGGGCTGCCTCTAGCAAAGCCTCCATGATGGTGCGGATTTCCCCAAAAGAAGCATTGTTTTGGCCTTGACTTTGGCAAGGAGCTCGGGCATGGTTTTCTATCAATGTTCTTCTCCTTCTAGGACTCTAACTTCTATGATGCCATTGCTCTCGATCCTGTCTCGTTTTGCCCAATCGTCTTGGGGGGAAAGCAATTATGGGTGACTACATTCTCAAGCTTGTTATTAGGTACCTTGAATTTCCTTGATTCTCGGCTTCAAGGTGTCGTAATCTCCTGTTTGGTGTCCCACATTTTGATCAATGCAGAATCGCTTGGTCTTATTGGGTCCTTAGTTTTGTCTTGAACATTCATGTTGGAGTATTAGACTTTGGGGTTCATGTGACGGCCCCACATTCTGCTTGGGATCGAATAGATATTTGAAGCGTTAGGATATACAACACAAGGTTACCTGCCCCTATTCATGACATATAAAATGCAATGTTCTTAATATTCACAACGAATAATTTTTTTTCTTGAACAATACTATGCACCAAATTGAGAATATCTCAAATACTTAAAACATAATAACATGCTAAATAACTGAGATCACAACACTAGTCCAAACTAAGGTAACCACTATACTACCCGTTGGCGTCATACTGACACCTAGTTGACACGTTTCATGTGACGCCCCCAAATCCCACGTACGGACACGTGAAAATCGAGACGTCGGGATGATGATAACTCGGGTCACCACCCTATCGCCAAGTGCCAAGTGTGTGTACATGCAACAAGTGTGCAAATAAAAACACATAGCGGATAACAAAAGTCTCATAACTAAGTACCAGAATTTTTTCTTTGTTTAATACAAACCCGTTCAAAACATACATAATAAAATATTACAAGCCACAAATATTGTTTCAACACCAAACTACAAGGCATAAACTCCAAATCAATACTCCGGCAGAGCCTCCTCCTCGGGCTCAGCCTCCTCCTCCTCCTCGACCTCTGCATCAAAATCTACGATACCAAAATGGTGCTGCAGGTAAGTAAAGATCTAAATGCCACAAGATAAAAACATATTAAAGTCAAACAATATGCATGAAAGAATGCTAAATGCACATTATTTATAAAACCACATTTTTATTCCCACGCACGCCAAAAAATCCATTTTGGCCCAAAACATATCCTTTAAAACCAGTCCTTGCCATTATTCCAGATAATGGCCCAAAACCACCATTTTCCCAGAAAATGGATCACAAAGCCTCAAACATAACCTCGCCATTTTTTCCAAAAAATGGCCCGTATCCAATATCCAAGAAAACCGATCTAATTTATTGCATGCACCATGATCTCCCCTAGGTATCATTCACACACTCTGGCTCCTGTGCCACACCGCAAGTAACGACTACGCATGTGACACCTAAACGAGTGATGCCCAATTCTCCCGCCCAGCGCGTACCTGGACTAGGCCATCCTCTAGTCCCTGCCAGCCTAGAAACCACGGAGTCGACACGACAGCGTTACCATATCGTGCGATTCGGTCGTCGCCAAGCAACAACCTAGGGGATGTCTGTAATACCCTACTCTTACTATGTGAGTTTTTACGTCATTTTATTTTATTCCTTAAGTTAAATATGTTCATGTAAAGATTTTTATTATTTTATTTAGATGGGTATGTTTTTACTTTTATGTGGGTTGTTAAAATAAATTAAGTACATGATTTTAAGGCCTTATAGTATTTTCTCCTTAAATCCTAAAATTTTATGATTTATGAAAGACCACAAATGATTCCTACCATTGGATTGGTAATTGGAATAGTTATCTTCCTAAATCTAATCCTAGCCCTTCATTTCCTTAATCTTTTAATGACCAAAGTTTAACTAAGCCTTCTTCTCTTATGAACCATCGGTCTACACCTAATAGATGAAAGATTCTCTCTTCAAACCCATCGGTCTACACCTAATAGATGAAGGATTTTATTTTCAAACCCATCGGTCTACACCTAATAGATGAAGGATTTTATCTTCAAACCCATTGGTCTACACCTAATAGATGAAGGATTTTATCTTCAAACCCATTGGTCTACACCTAATAGATGAAAAATTTTCTCTTCAAACCCATCGGTCTACACCTAATAGATGAAGGATTTTTATCTTCAAACCCATCGGTCTACACCTAATAGATGAAGGATTTTATCTTCAAACCCATCGGTCTACACCTAATAGATGAAGGATTTTCCTCTTCAAACCCATCGGTCTACACCTAACAAATGAACCCCTTCAAACCCATCGGTCTACACCTAACAAATGAAGAACAAGTCTTCTTCATCTCTCTTTCCATGCTAGCCAATGCCACTTCCCTCTTTTCTTCTCCTCTTCAAGAAATCAAACTCCTCTCATTTTCTTCAAGCTTTGGACCTTCACTTCACCTCTTGAAAGAATCTAAGAGCTTAAGGTAAATTGTTTAATGCGATTTAATGTGATTTTGGAAGCTAACTAAATTGTTTAGTTTATGTTTTGATGTTATGTTTTATATATATACATATATGCTC
This sequence comes from Carya illinoinensis, assembly GCF_018687715.1. Taxonomy (NCBI): domain Eukaryota; kingdom Viridiplantae; phylum Streptophyta; class Magnoliopsida; order Fagales; family Juglandaceae; genus Carya; species Carya illinoinensis. The sequence continues at coordinate 17,067,248 of NC_056762.1, forward strand.
TGTTTTAAGGGATTAAGTATTTATATGGGGATGTTTTGATGTTATGTTTTGTATATCTACATATATGCTCTGTTTTAAGGGATTAATTATATATATAAGGCTGTTTTAATGTTCTGTTTTGTGTATATATATAATTATGTTCTGTTTTAAGTGATTAAATGCATATATGGAGTTGTTTTGATGTTATGTTAACTAAATTAACTATTTTCTTATGTTACTCTTGTAAGGATTTGTCGAGAGGGTAGTTAATTGAGGTAACATTAAGGGTAGAAAACGATGTTAGATTTTTAATATTTTAGTCATCGTTAAAAGGGGATCTAAAGGATGTTGGATGAGTTTTAACACACTTGTTATTTATTGGATTAGGATTTTCTGAAGTTAAAGGGATTGCAGCGGATCAAGGTAAGTAGCTATGACCATGCGCCCACGTCAAGTTCTCTTGTGAAGAATATTTCTCTATCTCTTTTCAAACGTTCCTCTAATTAAAGAATAAATGAGTTTATATTATGTACAAGCCTTTCTTGGTAGCCCCTGTTAAGTATCCTATTGATTATAATTGATTGTATGTATATATGGTAATGCATGCATGTAGTCCCTAAGTCATGAAATTTTTATACATGCTTCTTGAAATAAATAAGATTTTATTTATATGTAAGCATGACATAAAATGCTATTTTCCAAAATAAAAGCATATTCATCAGACTAAGGAAGATATTGAAAATGTTGATTTCAAAGAAAGAAAAGGAATGAATTAATGTATGGAAATATGTAATGGCCATATGAAAGGAAATGATATCAAAGAAATTGGCAGATTGCAATGCCGGGTAAGTAGTATTGGTAGTGCACCCAGTGCTGCTCCCTGACAGAAAGGGGTTCCTAACCTGTGGCCACGGGTGGAATCCAGGTCCAATAGGACAGCTAACCCCAACACACGGGGCGTAATAGTGTGTTGGCCACAAGAAAGTGAAAGATTAAATGAAGTGTATGCATGAAGATATGATATATAAGTATGTATGAGAATAAAAAATAAAGATTTTGCATGAAAGTATGAAGTGAGTATATGCATGATAGTAAGAAGTAAGTGTATGCATGATGTTATAAAGAAAGTATATGTATGGAAGTATTGTCAGAATTAGTATTGGTTTATGAATGCATGTTTTCAAAAGAAAGTACTATATGCTTATTAAGTTAACAGCATGGTGTACTGCTTACTGAATATTAGACTCACTTTGTGTTTATGTTTTAAACGTCCAGGTATAGATGAATCTACTGAGGAGCCGAGTATTTCTGAGGAGGGAGGGGCCGATGTTTAGTAGTCCCTTGGTAGTTTGGTTTTTTTTTTTATGAAAATATATGTTTCTTATGTTTTAATACTGGACCCCAGACGGGGATGTTTTATTAAGTTAACTTCTAGACAAGATACCTTCGGGTATAAAGTATAAAGACTGAAATGACTGAGTCCCTTTTTGTTTAAAGTAGTTATGTTAAATAAATGGATGATGGACTCTGAGAGTCCTTTGTAAAGGAATGTAAAGGTATGTCTATTAGATGTTTCTTTCAGTTAGAAATTAGAATTTATGCGTGATGCGTTCGAATCGTCTCGCATTATCTTTTAAAAAAAATTAATAAAATAATAATAATAATACTAATAACAATATGGGAATTCATATATAAATAAATTTACTGCTATAATAGGAAAAAGAATAGGTACGGGATCACGGTCTCCCTCTTGATAGGGTGGGGTTGTGACAAATCTTGGTATCAGAGCAAAGGTTAAGAAGTCCTGTAGACTTTAGGGGTAAACTAGGCTAAGGCCCTCTCTCTAAAGTATGCCAAGCTCCACAGCAGGTTCAAATGGTATTTCTTATTGCATGATATGAATTTTGTATAGAGATTTCAAGTTATGTATGCTACTTTGTATGAGTTTTTGCTAATGCTATTGTTATCCATGTTCTAGTATGGCAACACAACACAATAACTATAAACGTCGAGGGCGGCCCAGTGTCTATAATCCTGAAGATCAACAAGAATCTCCTAGAGATTCAGAAAACCTTGTGGATGCGGCAACTCGCCCTATAGAGGCTTTCACTAGTGGGCAAACCGCCATGCAAGTACAAGTCCCACATCTGACTGCTTTTGATTGCTTCTGCAAACAGCATCCTCCGTTGTTTGATGGCAAGGGTACGAAATTAGATGCAGATAATTGGTTAGAGCACTTGGAGAAAATTTTCAGTGTAATCAGCTGTACTGAGGAACAAAAGGTAGAAATTGCAGCATATAACTTGGCTGATGTGGCCAATGGGTGGTGGAAGGCCACTCGCGGATTTATTCAGCAGGAATTGGGTGAAGCTACCCCTATATCATGGAATAAATTTAAAGAGGCATTTAATGACTGGTTCTTTCCTGTATCCATTCGAGAGGCCAAGGCCCGAGAGTTTGCTGACTTGAAACAAGGGACAATGACAGTGAGACAGTATGCATCAAAATTTGTGGAGTTGTCAAGATTTGCCCCACACTTGGTCCACACCGAGGCACTGAAGGCCGAGAAGTTTGAGCGAGGCCTAAACCCCAGAATTATGGACTCCCTTCTTGCATTGAAAATTAGAAAGTTCGCGGACTTGGAAGATAGAGTAGTGATACTTGAGGAGAATTTACGAGTCCGGGCAGGGGAATTCAATCAAAGGAAGAGGCCATTTTATGCCATGGAGCAAAATAAGGGCAAGAGACCTATGTACAGCCCGATGCCCAAGCCAATCCAAGTGGTCAAACCTCCCCAACGTGGTACAACAGCGCCTCACCCCGCATGCCAAAACTATGGCAAACGTCATGCCGGGAAGTGCCTTATGGGGACTAACATCTGCTTTAAATGTGGTAAGATAGGTCATTTGGCACGGGAGTGTACAATACTTGTGGCCCCTAATACTCAAGTGCAGAATCAAGGGTAGAAGAGTCCAGAACCGGCTCGAGTTTTCGCATTAACATTTGATGATGCTGATACTTCTCCTAATGTGGTAACAGGTATTCTTCCCCTGTTTTCGCATCGTGCTTTAGTACTATTTGATTCTGGTGCTACGCATTCATTCATATCCCGTAAATATGCATGCCTGAGTGAGAGAGCACCTGAACCTCTTGAGCCAGTGATGTCTGTTTCTTCACCTCTCGGGAAATCCATGATTTGTCAGTTTGTGCTGAAGGGTTGTGCGATAAAGATACAAGATTGACATCTCCTTGCTGATTTGATATTATTTGATATGGAGGAGTTCGATGTGATTTTGGGCATGGATTGGTTTTCTCAATACCATGCTAGCTTGGAGTGCTTCAAGAAGGAAGTAATCTTTAGACCACCAGGTGAGTTAGAGTTCCGTTTCTATGCTGCGGCTAAGAGTATTATGCCTAAGGTGATCTCAGCATTAAAGGCCACCACTATGTTAAGGAAGGGTTGTGCAAGATTTCTTGCTAGTTTGGTGATGCCACAACCAAATGGGCCTAAGTTGCAAAATATAGAGGTGGTGAAGGATTTTCCTGATGTTTTTCCAGACGAACTACCTGGCTTACCTCCGGATAGGGAGATTGAGTTCTCTATAGATATCATTCCGGGAACGGCACCTATCTCTAAAACACCATACCGGATGGCACCTGTAGAGCTCAAGGAACTTAAGGATCAATTGCAAGAATTGTTGGAAAAAGGCTTTATTAGCCCTGGTGTATCACCGTGGGGTGCACCAGTTCTCTTTGTGAAAAAGAAGGATGGGTCGTTGCGACTTTGTATTGATTATAGAGAACTTAATAGGGTGACCGTTAAGAATCGGTATCCTCTACCACGGATTGATGATTTATTTGATCAACTTCAAGGATTCTAAGTATTTTCAAAGATTGATCTCCGATCAGGGTACCATCAGTTGAAGATTAAGGCGGAGGATATTCCAAAGACTGCTTTTAGAACGAGATATGGACATTATGAATTTTTAGTGATGTCCTTTGGATTGACTAACGCCCCAGTGGCTTTCATGGACTTGATGAATCGTGTCTTTAAGAAGTATATTGATCAGTTTGTAATAGTATTTATTGATGACATTCTTATTTATTCAAGAACCCCGGAAGAACATGTGAAGCATTTGGAGGTTGTTCTTCAAGTTTTGCGGGAGAAGAAATTATATGCTAAATTGAATAAGTGTGAGTTTTGGTTACAAAAGATTTCTTTTCTTGGTCATATAATTTCAAAAGATGGTATTTCCGTAGATCCTGCAAAGGTGGAGGCGATAGCGGAATGGCCTAGACCAAAAACTATTCAAGAAATTAGAAGCTTCCTTGGTCTTGCGGGGTATTATCGAAGATTTGTTGGAGGGTTTTCTCGCATTGCAGTTCCTTTAACGACCTTGACCCGAAAGGGTGAGGAATTCATATGGACGGCAGAATGTGAGAAAAGCTTTCAGGAGCTCAAGGAGAAACTTGTGACGGCACCTGTTCTTACTATACCTTTGGGTACAGAAGGATTTGTGATATACAGCGATGCCTCACACAAAGGGTTGGGGTGTGTTCTTATGCAGCATGGAAAAGTTGTAGCGTATGCTTTGCGTCAACTTAAGGATTATGAGCGCAACTACCCAACCCATGATTTAGAGTTGGCTGCTGTGGTATTTGCCTTAAAGATATGGCAACATTACCTTTATGGGGAACATTGTGAAATTTATACAGACTACAAGAGTCTAAAATATTTCTTCACTCGAAAAGAGTTAAATATGAGGCAGCATAGATGGTTAGAGTTATTGAAAGATTATGATTGTAATATCAACTACCACCCCGGCAAAGCTAATGTAGTTGCCGACGCTCTTAGTCGGAAGTCTTCTTCTGGCACTCTCAGGAGCATGTATACTCCCCAGAAATTTGTTCTTCTAGATATGGAGAAGCTAGGAGTGGAAATGGTGAAGGATGTACAAGCAAGGCTGAAAAGCCTAGTTCTGGGCCCGACAATATTGGACCAAATTAAAGCTGCTCAAAGTGAAGACCTTAACCTCCAGAAGATCAAAGCAGATATTTTAGAAGGAAAACAACCTGATTTTGTGATTTCTGGTGATGGATCATTGCGGTTTAAAGGAAGATTGTGTGTACCAGTTAAAAAGGAACTAAGGGATTTAATATTGAGGGAAGCACATCGGTCTCTATACACAGTGCATCCAGGTAGTACCAAAATGTATCGAGACCTGAGACAACACTACTGGTGGAGCGGCATGAAACGAGACGTGGCTAACTTTGTAGCTCAATGCCTGACATGCTAGCAAGTTAAGGCTGAGCATCAAAGACCCTCGGGAGTACTACAGCCACTACCAATACCAGTTTGGACATGGGATGAAATCAGCATGGATTTTGTAACTGGATTTCCTAAAGCCCAAGGAGGACAAGATTCTGTGTGGGTGATTGTCGATAGATTATCAAAATCAGCCCACTTCATACCAATTCAGATGACTTACTCGATGAGCAAGTTGGCAGAGATATATGTCAAGGAGATAGTTAGGTTGCACGGAGTTCCGTCCAAGATAGTATCGGATAGGGACTCATGGTTTACTTCAGCATTTTGGAGGAGTGTGCAAAGGAACTTGGGGACATAATTGATTTATAGCACTACTTTCCACCCTCAGACAGATGGGCAGTCGGAGAGAACAATTCAAATTCTTGAAGATATGTTACGGGCATGTGTCTTGGATTTCAAGGAAAGTTGGATAAAATACTTACCATTAGTTGAATTTGCCTACAATAATAGTCACCAAGAGAGTATCAATGCGGCACCATATGAAGTTTTGTATGGGCGCAAATGTAGATCACCCCTTTATTGGGACGAGGTTGGTGAGAAAAAGATGCTGGGCACTGACTTAGTTCAAAATATGCAAGAAAAAGTAGCTATCATTAGAAAGAGGCTTGCCCTAGCTCAAGAGAGACAAAAGAAATATGCTGACCATAGAAGAAGGGAGCTGCACTTTGAGGTAGGAGACAAAGTATTCCTTCGAGTAGCTCCAATGAAAGGAGTTCTGAGATTCGGCAAGAAAGGAAAATTAACCCCAAGATACATAGGCCCATTTGAGATTCTTGAAAAGATAGAAGCAGTTGCATATCGACTCGCACTACCCCTAGAATTTTCAGTCATGCATAATTTTTTCCATGTTTCAATGCTTTGAAAATATGTGCATGACCCTACACATGTGTTGGATTATGCACCTCTCCAAGTGCATAAAGATTTCTCATACGAGGAAGGACCAGTCCGAATCTTAGATCGAGAGGTTCGAGTACTTCGCAATAAAACCATTCCGATGGTCAAAGTACTTTGGAACCACCACACTGAGCAAGAGGCAACCTGGGAACATGAAGACAACGTGAGGATTAAATATCCCACTCTTTTTCTTTAAGGTACGTTCAATCTCGAGGACGAGATTATCTTAAGGTGGGGAGAGTTGTAATACCCTACTCTTACTATGTGAGTCTTTACGTCATTTTATTTTATTCGTTAAGTTAAATATGTTCATGTAAAGATTTTTATTATTTTATTTAGATGGGTATGTTTTTACTTTTATGTGGGTTGTTAAAATAAATTAAGTACATGATTTTAAGGCCTTATAGTATTTTCTCCTTAAATCCTAAAATTTTATGATTTATGAAAGAGCACAAATGAATCCCACCATTGGATTGGTAATTGGAATAGTTATCTTCCTAAATCTAATCCTAACCCTCCATTTCCTTAAGCTTTTAATGACCAAAATTTAACTAAGCCTTCTTCTCTTATGAACCATCGATCTACACCTAATAGATGAAATATTTTCTCTTCAAACCCATCGGTCTACACCTAATAGATGAAGGATTTTATTTTCAAACCCATCGGTCTATACCTAATGGATGAAGGATTTTATCTTCAAACCCATCGGTCTACACCTAATAGATGAAGGATTTTCCTCTTCAAACCCATCGGTCTACACCTAACAAATGAAGAACAAGTCTTCTTCATCTCTCTTTCCATGCTAGCCAATGCCACTTCCCTCTTTTCTTCTCCTCTTTAAGAAATCAAACTCCTCTCATTTTCTTCAAGCTTTGGACCTTCATTTCACCTCTTGAAAGAATCTAAGAGCTTAAGGTAAATTGTTTAATGGGATTTAATGTGATTTTGGAAGCTAACTAAATTGTTTAGTTTATGTTTTGATGTTATGTTTTATATATATACATATATGCTCTGTTTTAATGGATTAAGTATTTATATGGGGATGTTTTGATGTTATGTTTTGTATATCTACATATATGCTCTATTTTAAGGGATTAATTATATATATAAGGCTGTTTTAATGTTCTGTTTTGTGTATATATATAATTATGTTCTGTTTTAAGTGATTAAATACATATATGGAGTTGTTTTGATGTTATGTTAACTAAATTAACTATTTTCTTATGTTACTCTTGTAAAGATTTGTCGAGAGGGTAGTTAATTGAGGTAACATTAAGGGTAGAAAACGATGTTAGATTTTTAATATTTTAGCCATCATTAAAAGGGGATCTAAAGGATGTTGGATGAGTTTTAACACACTTGTTATTTATTGGATTAGGATTTTCTGAAGTTAAAGGGATTGCAGCGGATCGATGTAAGTAGCTATGACCATACGCCCACATCAAGTTCTCTTGTGGAAGAATATTTCTCTATCTCTTTCCAAACATTCCTCTAATTAAAGAATAAATGAGTTTATATTATGTACAAGCCTTTCTTGATAGCCCCTGTTAAGTATCCTATTGATTATAATTGATTGTATGTATATATGGTAATGCATGCATGTAGTCCCTAAGTCATGAAATTTTTATACATGTTTCTTGAAATAAATAAGATTTTATTTATATGTAAGCATGACATAAAATGCTATTTTTCAAAATAAAAGCATATTCATCAGACTAAGGAAGATATTGAAAATGTTGATTTCAAAGAAAGAAAATGAATGAATTAATGTATGAAAATATGTAATGGCCATATGAAAGGAAATGATATCAAAGAAATGGGCAGATTGCAATGCCGGGTAAGTAGTATTGGTAGTGCACCCAGTGCTGCTCCCTGACAGAAAGGGGTTCCTAACCTGTGGCCATGGGTGGAATCCAGGTCCAATAGGACAGCTAACCCCAACACACGGGGCGTAATAGTGTGTTGGCCACAAGAAAGTGAAAGATTAAATGAAGTGTATGCATGAAGATATGATATATAAGTATGTATGAGAATAAGAAATAAAGATTTGGCATGAAAGTATGAAGTGAGTATATGCATGATAGTATGAAGTAAGTGTATGCATGATGTTATAAAGAATGTAGATGTATGGAAGTATTGTCAGAATTAGTATTGGTTTATGAATGCATGTTTTCAAAAGAAAGTAGTATATGCTTATTAAGTTAACAGCATGGTGTACTGCTTACTGAGTATTAGACTCACTTTGTGTTTATGTTTTACATGTCCAGGTACAGATTAATCTACTGAGGAGCCGAGTATTTCAGAGGAGGGAGGGGCCGATGTTTAGTAGTCCCTTGGTAGTTTGGTTTTTTTTTTTTTTTATGAAAATATATGTTTCTTATGTTTTAATACTGGACCCCACACGGGGATGTTTTATTGAGTTAACTTGTAGACAAGATACCTTCGAGTGTAAAGTATATAGTGGGGTAATGGAAACCCCTCTTGCTTTAAGTTAGTTTCATTTTGTAAAGACTGAAAGGACTGAGTCCCTTTTTGTTTAAAGTAGTTATGTTAAATAAATGGATGACGGACTCTGAGAGTCCTTTGTAAAGGAATGTAAAGGTATGTCTATTAGATGTTTCTTTCAGTTAGAAATTAGAATTTATGCGTGATGCGTTCGAATCGTCTCGCATTATCTTTTAAAAAAAATTAATAAAATAATAATAATAATACTAATAACAATATGGGAATTCATATATAAATAAACTTACTGCTATAATAGGAAAAAGAATAGGTACGGGATCACGGTCTCCCTCTTGATAGGGTGGGGTTGTGACAATGTCACTCAGTATTATCTACTCCCGAGTGACCAGAGGAGCTCCACCGAGATAATACCCCATCCTGACTTGGGGGTCGTGATACACACACACCCGAAAATCCATTTATACAAATAAAACCAGTTTTTCTCAATTTAAAACATGCACATGAATGCACCATGCAATGCACACCTCAAGACACAAACCATCCAACCAATCACAATATCAACAAAACTAAGCAACTCCGTCCTCAATCCATCCGACCCCCGACTCCTCGGACTCAGTCAGGAATTAACCAACCAGTCAAATAAATCATTGTAAGAGCAATAATATATTTAAATGTAAAATAGAGTTTGGAAAATACTTACAGTGCTATAAGGTATTTTTCGAAGGATCACAACGTTGCAAACGGTAGAGAAAAAATAACGTAACAGTGTATTTTACACTGTGGTCGTGGGTTGTAAAATACTCACTTTTGAACGGGGACAAACCAAGACTTGGGATTGATAGAGAATGGCCTAGAGATGTTTATGAAGCTAATGAAAGTGAGTTTTGGTCGTGGGTGGCGGTGGAAATAGTGGTTGAAGTGAAAAAAGAGTAAATTGGAGTTAAGCTAGTGGGAGCTGCTCCGACAACGGATCAGGGCCAGAAATGGGTGGGTTAGGACCAAAAGAGGTAGCTAATGAAGTGGTAAAAAGATGGTGGCCAGAGGTGGAGCGACAGCAGTGGAAATGGCCAAAAACCATGCGGCTTAGATGGGCTCTCTGCGGAAAACGGCGGCTCGGATGGAGGTGAGATTTGGTGGGGATGTTCACCGGCTGGAGGGGAAACTTTCTGAGTGGGTGGTACCGGCCACGTCGCTGGCGAGTGGTGGTTCTGGGTTGAAGAGCTGGACGGTGACGGAGAGAGGGAGAGAGGTCGAGCGTGTGGGAGAGAAAGAAGAAAGAAGAAAAAAAAAAGAAAAGAAGGAAAGGAAAAAGAGAAAAAGAAAAAGAGAAAAAGAAAAAGAAAAGATGGGGGAAAAGAAATGAGATCCAATCCTCACCTCCGGATTTCAAAAATGGATCCGACGAAAACAAATATAAAAACTATAAAACGACTAAAATAAATTAAACACCACATTAAACTAAAATAAAACCAATTAAAATACAATAAATTAAAATACTCCTTCAGTGAAAATACACGTAAAAACGGGGTATCACATTTCAGTTGATCGATTCCTGGTTTTCCTTTAAATCCTGAGACAAGATCTACCATTCGGGAGAAATGGTAGTTGGGACTACCAGGTTAATAGAAAATCTCTACACAGGTTAATGATGCATGGATGACAATAAAAGCATGAATGCATGATCAAAGTCATAAGTAAGCATATTATAACTTGACATATAACATGGCATAACTAACATAACTTTAACTGAAACGTGAACTAAACTTGACTTGACATGACATAAACTTGATCTAAGACTTGATTTGACATAAACGTGAACTTGAACATAACATAAACATAAACTTGACCATAACATGAACGTGAACTTGAACACAACATAATGATTATAGTATGACAGATTATACTCATTCACTATAGTACCCGGCAGCACATAAGGCTTGACCGAAGTACCAAGCAACTCATATCATCATTGACTGTGGTATAAATTAATTGATTTATCTATTTATAGTATGACAGATTATACTCCTTCATTGTAGTACCCGACAACGCATAAGCCTTAATTGCAATATCAGGCAGCGCATATCATCCTTGGCATCTAATATTACTCTAGTATTGATATTTTTTACTAGAATAAATGTTATTTTAAAGCAAATTCCATCATTGCAAACATGTGCATTTGATAATTTATAATTTATGTTTAATTTTGTTTTAAGGAAGAAAAGAAGAAGTGGTGGACAATGTGATAGAGAAGGTGGGTAATCATTTTGTAGTGTAAAAATTTGGAGGCTTTCTTGGAGAGGAATAGGAAGAATGAGAGATTCAGGTCCAAACTGATCCCACCATAGCAGGAACCATCTGGGAAGAGTTTTAATTTCCCGTAATTTGTCAAAATGAAGGGACCAGGAATGTCGCAAATTTTTATTTTGTTTTAAAAATATTTTTGTCCATGCCTAGTAATCATAATAATCAAAATATGGTGGATCATATGGTTGAGAAAATCTTCTGGTCAAATAAGGGTTTTTTCCCCACTGTTCTAAGGTAAGAACTTGTCTAATAGTGGCTTTATGAAAAGTAATAATCAGAGATGCAGGTAGAGAAAGTTGAGATTGAAAAGAACAAGGAATTTCAGAAATAATAATAGAATCTGTATTTACCAAAATAAATTCATAAAAATTTTGGGTTTTTGTAATATTTTGTGGAACATAATACCAGTCTGGTAGTAGAAATGCATCAAGTAATTTTTGAAGATTAGTGAGGTGCTGTAATTCTAATTCAATAAGAAAGACTGGATGCCAAAGACAAGAATGGCGCAAATTTTTATTGTCTTAAAAATGTTTTTGTCCATGCCTGCTGGTAATCATAATAATTAAAATATGGTGGATCATATGATTGAGAAAATCTTCTAGTCAAATATGGGCTTTTTCCCCACTGTTCTAAAGCAAGAACTTGTTTAATAGTGACTTTATGAAAAGCAATAATTGGAGATGCAGGTGGAGAAGGTTGAGATTGGAAAGAACAAGGAATTTCAGAAATAATAATAAAATCTGTATCTACCAAAATAAATTCATAAAAATTTTGGGTTTTTATAATATTTTGTATAACATAATACCATTTTGGTAGTAGAAATGCATCAAGTAATTTTTGAGGATTAGTGAGGTGCTGTAATTCTGATTCAATAGGAAAGAATGGATGCCAATAAGTTTTGAGGATAATAGGAGTTGTAGAAGACAGAGATAATAGTGGAGGATTGACAATCTGGGAAGAAGTAGAAGAAGAAGTAGAAACAGTTTTTGAATATGTAGTTAATTTGGGAGAAGATAATGGTGAGAATGGATTATAGGATGGCCTGATATTTTGTAGTAATGTTCACAACACCGTGTAAGGTCTTAGAGTGGCAGAAGGACAGGGTGAAGAAGGAGATGGTGGCCTGGCATATGAAGATTTGGACTTTACTCTAGACTTTGATAATGACATGATTTTTCCTGTAACAATTCTCGAGATAGAAAATCAGGAAGAGAATTAGATTCTCCTTTAATATGTTCAATATCAAAATTGAAAATACTTAAAATAGCTTGCCATTTGACAAATATTTGTTTAGTAGCTAGATTTTTTACATCTTTAATCAAAACCTCATTGGCTGATTTATAATCTATTCTAAATAAAAACTTTTAATTCAATAAATCGTCTTGAAATTTGGAAATACATAATACAATAGTTAATTTTTTTAAAATAGTATTATAATTCTTTTGAGCATGATTCCAACATATTGAATGAAATCTAATAATTTGTTCTAAGTTATTTGATAATTTTTGTTTCATAATTCCTCCATAACTGAGATTAGAAGTATCTGTTTTAACAATTTTAAAAGTATGAGGTGATGGAAGTTCTAAGTATGATAGTTTCTTGATATAAGCTTTTATTTGTTTTATAATGCTTGTATGCTTTTCTGTCCATGATGGTGAATTCTTTTTTAATCTTTTAAATAATGGCTTGCATAATGGTCTGAGATATTAATAAAAATTTGCAACATGGTACTGTTTGGCCACATAAAATTCTCATCTCAAACATAAAATTTTCATCTCATCATTACAACTTTTTCAAATCCTCATACAAAATATAATAAACAATTCAAATTTTTTTTAACCTTTTCAAATCTCAATATAGTAATAATATTAAAATATAATATTTTAATATTTAATCTTAAAACTTTAAATTTTCATTTGAAAAATCTCAATGGCCAAGCAGAAGAAATCCTAAAAATCTTTGTAATTGTCGTTTATCATTTATTTCATCAAAAAATTTATTAGCAAATTCTATTGCTCTATATAATAAATAATTTTTAATTATATAATATCATATCATATAAAAATTAATATAATAAATGTTATAAAATTAATATAATAAATAACATTACTTAATAAATAATTATTTAATTTCCATTTACACTTATCAAAAAGTAAATTAATTAATTAAAAAAAAGGCGGGAATCTTGGCAAATTTATTAAAAAAAATGAAAAACAACTGAAACTCTCTTTCACCATCCGCTCAAACGTCGAAATGGAAATCCCCAATCCTGCGTACCCGTCTTGCCCAAATCCCTCTCCGGCAATGCTGAGAAACAACGACCCCTTTGCCTCAATCACTGTTGTTTGCCACGTATCCTCCTCCCAAGAGGATCGCTTGCTTAACTGCCATTTTGCCCTTGAATCCGACGGATGCTCCGACCAAGAAGACGACGACACAACCCCTGCTACCGGCGTCCACGTTGCTCCCACCGGCATTCTCATGGTTTCTCCGCCCGATAGCTCCGATGGAAACGATGATAGCAACCCCCACGACGTGTTCCAGACCCCACCGGAGGGTTCCGTACTGCTGAGCTCAGAGGAACAGGGATTTATGGCCGTTGATCATCCCATTGATCGGATGGCTGATGAACCACGTGACGCAGAAGCCCTTCACGACACTCTGACTGTGCATGGAGGATGTACCGAAGGCACCGATACCGTGGATTTGGGGAAGGACTCACATCTAGGGCTTTCCGTGGTGTCACTGAAGCAGAGAATCGACGACGATTGGGAAGCGAATTCTTCAAGCGGAGAATTGAAGAAATTAGATCTTTTGACCAGAGAATTGTTGTTCAAGGAGGGCTTAACCGAGTCGCTGTCGAAAAAACCAAAAGGTTCGGAGCAAAATTTGGTTTCGGGGGCTTCCGAACCTTATGTGGGAGCTCCAGCTGACCAAAATACGGAAATTTTTGAGCAACGTGGCTTGAGGCTGGAATGTGGGAGGCATCAAAGTCTGGGAATTAGTAAAGAAATGGCGATGGATGCAAACGGTTACGATATCAAAGTTTCCAAAGAAAGCACGGGAAACGGAATGCTGGAATTTCCCAACGGAGAATCGGAAATTCTGCAATCAGAATCCAAAGAAGACCTCGAGGGTGATACCCAACTTGACCCATCAAAGTCTGAAGAGAGCGGCGAGGAGGATTGGGTAGAACCTGAGGAAGGTGAAGAAAGTGGTACGAGGTGTTCACAAGAACAGAATACTCAGCCAATAGAGCGATTGCAATACGTGAGCTCAAGCAAGCTGCGTGGAATTGGGAATTCCAGCGAGGTGAGACCGGAGTCTCGGAAGAAGGCTACGACATTGGAGGTGTTGAAAATTCTGAAGGAAGGCTGTGATTATGAGGATGATAGCCTTAAGAATATCAGTATTTTCGAGATCTGTCAGCAGCGCGGAGTGATTTTTCCACAGCCGAGGTGGTCGCCGGAAGAGGGTTTTAAAGTAGTTGAGCAGCATGAAGATGCTGAGGGTGACGATGCAGAGCAAGAGAAACGAGAACAGTAGGTTCGGAATGGAAAAGGGTGGTATTTTTTGTTGTTGGGGGGGGGGAGGTGGTGTTGAAAATGATAGTTTTGCTGACCCAATGTGGAGGGAGATGAGAGGGCATGGTATATTTTGAGGTCATTGACTGTCTCTTTTTGGCTTGGAATTTGGAAGCTAGATGCTTGTAACAGTAATTCTATGTCTAATTTTTTTTCTTTCGTGCACAGGCCTTTCTGGGTTGTCCTTTTGTTTGGAAGAAATTGTTAGACTGTCGGACATCCTCCTGCTCGCCCCTTTCAAAGGTTTATTAGTAGCATCAAGTAGTGGCTCACCATTTATGGGGGTTCTGTAAATCAGTTTATGCCATTGGTAAACCTGCACAACAGGTGTGGAAACCATGAGAGTCGCATCTATTTCCAATTTCTTTTTTATTTGTACTATGTTTTTGGGAATCGCGAATCTGGTCTCATGATCTGCGCACTGTACGCACTGATTTACTTGCACCAAAACGCTTTAGGTGATTTTAAATATGTGAAGAAAATACACCCTCCTCGGCCGAGACTATGGTTGGGGCGTTCTAGCAACATGCATCGAAGCCCAAGGGCAATAAAGTACCAAGGGCAATAATTACTTTATTTTATTTCATTTACTTAAGAAGCAAGAAAGAAGAATACAACCAGACAACAGGGTGATCCTCACGATTTTCTCGCTACAAATTACACAATTTGAACCATGAAAAGAAAAAAGTTGGAAGTAGCCCAAATGGTAAATTATAGTACTGTTGCCTGTGGATTCGAAGTCCAAGAGGACTACTAGGGCGGATGGTTATTTCAATAAATAATGATAACCTTACTACTATTTTACTATTTTTTTACTATTTTTTTTAATTTTTGAAAAAATTTCTTTTATTTAATGATTAAGAAAGTGACTATTAATAAAATTGTATATTTTTTAATTTTTTCTTAATGATTAAATATATTAAAAAATACTTAAAAGAAAATAAAGAAAAAATAAATACATTACAAATAGTAAAGTAGTGGTAAAACAGTGATAAGTCTATCATTACCCTATTTCAATTGTATTGAGAAATAACAAACAAGTAAACGGATTCAACTTAGTTTTGATCAGTCTTCTCTCTTTCCTCCTCTCTCTCTCTCGGCTAGGTGGGAAAATAGGAACTAGAGGTGAAGTTTTGTTTGAGTCCCAGTGTACAGTTTTGATACTGTACGGGGGGTGGTCTTTCTAATTTAGTGTTCTGAATTGAGGAAGGGTTGCTATGGATGCATTGGAAGAAAAATGGAAACACTTTCGATTATCGGAGGAGGAAGAGGAAAGTATAGTGGTGGATGAGGAGTCATTAGCAGTTTCTCTTAGAAAGGGTGAAAGGAGTCTGGTGGGTAAGTTGTGCTCTGATCGAGTGGTGAATAAGGATGTAATACATAATACCATGTCCAAGATATGGAGAGTGAACAAGCCGTTTCAATTCCAAAGTATAAGTTCTAACTTGTTTGTCATAATGTTTGAGGATGAAGTAGATATGGAGAAGGTGAAGATGGGGAAGCCATGGTTATTTGATAATAACTTGTTTGTTTTAAAACCTTTTGATGGTTTGGTATCTCCAAACCAGCTAGTCTTTGATACTGAGGCTTTCTGGATCCAGCTTTATAATTTACCATTGGCTTGCATGAATAAAAAGATAGGCACTCAGATTGGTTCCTCCATTGGTGAAGTGTTAGACATTGATGTTAAGGATGATGGTACGGGATGGGGACAATTCTTGAGAATGAAGGTGGAGATAAATCTGTATAAGCCCATAGCAAGCGGTAGACACATTAACATTCATGGTTTGAGTACGTGGATTCCACTCAAATACGAGAAGCTGCCCAAGCTTTGCTTTAAGTGTGGAAGGATCATGCATGATGGTCAAGGCTGCAAAGGTGGGAATATTGATAGACTGGAGTTAGGCCATGATCAGTTTGGTGTTTGGCTTCGTGCTGAGACTTTTTTCAAAAGAAAGTTTAATGATCATTCCAGTAAAGATGTCCATCAGAGAGGGTCCAGCTCCGATCAACAAAGATGGAGGAAGGAGGTGGATGGAGAGATGGAGGAGGGGTTGCATTCTCCGATGAGGCAGGATAGGATGCAGATTTTTTCGGAGGTTGGGAGAGGCAATTTAGGAGGAGTAGTTGTTATGGATAAGCCAATGCAGGATAAGGATGAGAGTTTAAATTATGAAGAGGGTAGCCAGGAGATAAGAAGCAGGGATGGGGGAGACTCTGGGAAACAGAAAGATAAGGTGGTTACGAATCAAAAGGCTGCTATTTTGGAGCCAACAGTTTTTCAAAACATAGTTGAGGATGAGGTGCCAGTTTTAAGCAGGAATGTTGAGTCTGCTGTCCAGTTGGGCCCTACACCAGAGCCCATATTGCTGAGCCCAACACAAGGAGTTGCTATTAATGGGCCTTCTTTTTGTCCTGTTGAGAGGCGTAATAGTGTGGATGTATCTAACCACAAATCAGGGTCACCTGGTGAGGTTAAAGTGGGCAAGACTAGAGGACGGAAAAGGCAAGCTAGACAGCAAGGTCTTCTAACTAATAATGAGACTAAGGCTCAATCTAGCAAGGTGGATGTTAGTCAGAAGAGAATGTTGACTGATGAACTAGCACTCCAGGACAGTCAGGGTCCAAAAAAACGTGGGAGAGTTCTAAAAATAGATGATGGAACTAAGGGTACAGGTGTCATGGCGGAGGCTGTTATACAACCCCGCCAATCCTTATGAAACACCTAAGTTAGAACTGTCGGGGGCTTGGGAACCCCCGTGCAGTTCATGATCTCTGCTTGCTAGTCAGAGAAAAGAAACCCAACTTAGTTTTTCTCATAGAGACAAAACTAAGAACATCAAAATTTGACTCAATTAAAAGGAAACTTGGGTTTGATTGTTGTTTTGCTGTGGAGCCTTTGGGAAAGAAGGGAGGGTTAGCTATGTTGTGGAAGAAAGAATATGCTGTTGAGTTGGTGAATTACTCACAGCATCACATCCATATGTTAGTTACTGAGGAGGAGGATCAGCAGCAGTGGTTTTGCACTGGTTTTTATGGTCATCCAGAAACTAGTAAAAGAAGCAGTACATGGAATCTACTCTCTATGATTAGACCAAGTTTTAACCAAGCTTGGTGTGTCATGGGCGATTTTAATGAGATATTGGCTTCAAATGAAAAATGGGGTGGCAGACAAAGACCTGAAAAACAGATGGAGGAATTTAGGCATGCTGTGCATTGTAATAATCTACATGATTTGGGCTGGAAAGGGAGTTTGTTTACCTGGAGCAATAGACAACAAGGTCTTCATTATACAAAGGAAAGATTAGATCGTGTCATAGCTAATCCTCCATGGATAAACATGTTTAAGAGGTCAGCTGTGGAAACTTTAGCTGCCAGAAGATCAGATCATAGACCAATTTTGTTGACCTGTTATAGAATTGGTTTCCCAACTATGGTTAAAAGTCATAAATTTATGTTTGAGGCTAAATGGACTAAGGATGTGGAAGGGGAGGATGTTGTTAGAAAAGAATGGAGAAGGGTGACATGTGGGCAGGATGGGTGGGGACAAATTAAGGAAAAACTCAAGGCTTGTGCTCAAGTGCTCACGAGGTGGAATAAGGGAAAGAAGGTGGACTGTGAAAAGGAAATTCTGGACAAAACAGAAGAACTAAGGAAATTGCAAGATGTGGAAGGCCCTTTGAATATAGATGCTGTTAAAAATTTACAGAAAGAACTGGAGTTTTTGTTAGAACAAGAAGACATTAAATGGAGGCAAAGAGCTAAAGTGAACTGGTATCAGGCTGGTGATAAAAATACCAGATTTTTTCACCTTTGTGCAACTCAGAGGCATAAGAAGAACCAG
Organism: Carya illinoinensis; assembly: GCF_018687715.1. NCBI lineage: Eukaryota > Viridiplantae > Streptophyta > Magnoliopsida > Fagales > Juglandaceae > Carya > Carya illinoinensis. The sequence goes on from NC_056762.1 coordinate 17,085,645, forward strand.
ATTAGAGCTATCCATGACATGCAAGGTAGAAAATGGGAGAGTCATTCAGAAATGGCTGAGGCATTTACTCAGTATTTTAAAAACATTTTTAGCACAACAAGGCCCTCTGATGAAGAACTGAGCTGCAGTCTGCAGTGCATAACCAAAAGGGTGATAGATGATATGAATTACAGACTCCAGACACCTTTCACTCGAGAAGAAGTAGAGGTAGCTCTACAACAAATGTCCCCTCTGAAGGCCCCTGGACCAGATGATTTTAATGCACAGTTCTATCAATCCTATTGGCATATTGTTGGGAATGAGGTTAGTGCATCTGTTTTACACTTTCTTAATGGGGGTAGGATGGATAGGGGGATTAATTCTACTGTTATTGCTTTGATTCCTAAAGTAAAAGACCCTTCTTTTGTAAACCAATTTAGACCTATTAGTCTTTGTAATGTTGTCTATAAACTGGTTTCCAAAGTTTTGGCTAACAGGTTGAAGCATGTTCTGGATCTTATTATTTCAAGCAACCAAAGTGCTTTTATCCCTAATAGGCTTATCACTGATAATGTGATAACTGCCTATGAACTCTTACATTCCATGAAAACAAAGCAGAAGGGCAGAACAGGCTCGATGACTATCAAGTTGGATATGTCTAAGGCCTATGACCGTGTGGAATGGAAGTTTCTGGAGGCTATTATGGCAAAAATGGGATTTGGAGAGAGATGGATGCAGCTAATAATGGAATGTATCACTACTGTCAGCTACTCAGTTTTGATAAATGGAGAAATTGGGGCCTCTTTTCAACTTGAACGTGGGATTAGGCAAGGAGATCCACTATCTCCTTACCTATTTATATTATGTGCTGAAGGTTTAAGTGCCTTGATCACTCAGGCTGAGCATAAGGGGGAAATTAAAGGAGTTGCAGCTGCTAGGGGAGGGATGAGGATCAGTCATCTCTTCTTTGCTGATGATAGTGTGCTCTTTTGTAGAGCAACTATTGAGGAGTGGCAAAAGCTCCAAGGATTGCTTCAAGTGTATGAGAAGGCATCTGGACAATGCTTGAACCGAGAAAAAACAGCTGTTTTTTTCAGCTCAAATACCAGTATAGAAAAAAAGCAGGAGATTGTTAATGCAGTAGGTGTATCAGCAGATAACAACTATGGGAGGTATTTAGGACTACCAACTACAGTTGGGAGGTCAAAATACCAATCTTTCAGATCTATTAAAGAAAGAATATGGACCAGAATCTCAAGTTGGTAGAATACATTCCTATCACAAGCTGGAAAGGAAGTATTACTAAAAGCAGTAATTCAAGCAATCCCAATCTATACTATGAGTGTTTTTAAGTTGCCTAAAAAACTGCTGCAGGAAATCAATTTGATGATGGGAAAATTTTGGTGGGGAGGTAGTAATACCAAGCAGAAAGTCCAATGGAAGTCTTGGGCAAGCATGGGAGTTTCTAAGAAGGATGGGGGTTTGGGTTTTAGAGACCTGGAATCTTTTAATAAAGCCATGTTGGCTAAGCAAGTATGGAGAGTTCTCAACAATCCAAATTCCCTGGTTGCTCAACTCCTAAAACAGAAGTATTTTAAGAGGGGTTCTATCCTGAATGCAAAGAAGGGGACTAATTCATCCCTGGTGTGGCAGAGTCTATGGTCATCTATTGAATTGATCAAGGCAGGAAGTTTATGGAGAGTGGGGTCGGGTTCTAGTATCAGTAATTGGAATTATAAGTGGGTTAAGCATGTTGTGCTGTTACAACCCAACCTTCCTATTCTTGGTTCTAGCAGGGATTCAACTGTTTCTGAGTTGATTGATGAAGGGGAATGCAGATGGAAGAAGGAAGTGCTGGACCAGTTATTTCATGAGGAAGATGTGGAGAAGATCTGTCAGATTCCCCTAAGCAAAACTGGGACTCAGGACAAGCTGATGTGGGGGTATACTGCAAATGGGATTTTCATTGTGAGAAGTGCATACTACTTACAACAATCACTGGTCAGACAAATGAAGGGGGAGTGCTCGAGTATTGTAACTAGTTTGATAGATTGTAAACATTTATGGTCTCTAAATGTCCCTATGAAGATTAAGCTGTTTGTATGGAAAGCTGTCCACAATGTACTTCCCACTTTGCAAAACCTGGCAAGCAAAAAGATAGTTGCTGTTGACTTGTGCTCTATATGCAAGAGAGAAATTGAGTCTCCACTACATGTAATATGGGGATGCCCTGTAGCCAGTGATGTTTGGGCCATGTCAAGCTGTCCTACACACAAGTGGCCTAATTCTTTTCCTGACTTCAGGACTTTGTGGTTCTTTTTGTGTTCTAAGCTGGATGTGGATTCACTTCAGCTGGCCTGTTTTATTATGCGAAGGATCTGGCTAAGGAGAAATTATTTTGTGCATGGAAAAGATCTAGAAAGCCCTCAACAGGTGGTGACAGCAGCTACTGCAGATAGAGATATGTTTTTATGCTCATTAACAAACACAGATGTAGTACCTTCTAATAATATGAGTGACAGAGGAGACATAAGGTGGAAAAAACCAAAAATCAGAACATTGAAGGCAAACTGGGATGCTTCAGTGAGTACTAAACTCAATAGAGCAGGCTATGGTATTATTATACGAGATGAGCAAGGAAGTATAATGGTTTGTGTGTGTGCAAGCCACAAGCCTGTTGTAAAGCCTGTGCTGGCAGAAGGCCTGGCCTTAAGGAGGGCAATGGAAGTCTGTGCCGAGTTGGGTTTGGGAAGGGTGGTTTTTGAAGGTGATGCTAAGATCATTGTTCAGGCAGTGACTTCTGATGAGGAGATTAGTGCAGATTATGGGGTTCTTGTTAATGATGCTCAAAGTATGTTAAGAACTTGGCCTCAATGGCATGTTGATTTTGTTCACAGAGAAGCCAACTATGCTGCTCACCAGTTAGCAAAGTTAGCTTTAGACTATGAGTATGAGAAGATCTGGATAGAAGATAGTCCAATGCAAGTTATGTCGACTGTACAGTTAGAACAGTCTATGTAATGTTGACAGTTTCTTATCTGTCTTTGCATTTTTTTACATCAATATATGATCTACTTGATTGAATTCAAAAAAAAAAAAAAATTGTATCGAGAAATCGAATTCTTAGGATTAGAGTGAGAGAGAGAGATATTTAAGGTGGACTCTATATATTGAATGATTAATAAATTTACTTGAATAAATATAAATGTTGTGAAATTAATTTTATCTATATATTTATCTTCTACTCTAAACCCTAAATTGTAAAAATTGCTAGCAAATTCAAGTCCTCTTTCCACGTTCCAAGGAATGGGTTAACCATAAAGTGCAACTTTTATGCCACAGCCAAGCATGTGGCACTATTACAATTGATATTGCGAGGCCACTAGGGGAATTTTGCAATGAACATTGGATATGTATATATGGCATTTTCTGGGGAGAGTCAAATGAAAAATAAGGTTAAAAGGATGGTATATAGGAAATGAGTAATGCTAGACTGCCGCCTAGCAAAGACCGTTGGGCGTGTTGCCTAGCACAAATTTACTTTTTTTATTTTTTTTTTCTTTTCATATTTTTTTTACATATTTAAATATTTTAATAAAAAAATATACCAATAAACTAAAAGTCATTTTTTAATCATTAAGTAATAAAAAATTAAAAAAAATTAAATACATGAACAGTCAAAGCGATGGAGCAAACTCAGACAGCATACTAACATTTTTCATAAAAAAAAATTTACGTTGATGTAGCGTGTGAGATTCACGCTAAGTAAGGTGGTTCATAAATCACATGCCTTGGAGAGAGGTATTGTGGGGGTTGTTGGAGGCAAACTTGAGGTCATGGAAGTGGACGGTAATGGGAGAATGAGGAGGGCTCCTCTTTTCAATTTTCATTGGAGTGGGTAAGGCTTTATCTTTTCAATTCCAAAAATGCAAGAGAATAATGGTGAGAGGTTAAAAAAAAAAAAAAAGAACAACGGCTGTCAACTACAAAAAAATATTTTAATCATTTGAACATAAAAAATGTCATGTTCACTGTATGTGTACAAATTTCTTTAACTTCATTGGATAATATACCAAAATGTTATGTGGAAAGGGGTGAAATTTGATACAAAATGAAAGTTTACTAACATAAAGTGTCGAAAATAAAATTTTGGAAAGATTATTGCAATTTTTTTTTTTTAAATCCTCATTCATTCATAACTTGCTCTATTACATTGTCAACAAACAGTTAGGAAGATCTTCTATGTCAAATTATACATTCAGTTCCGCATAGAGCAGCCTTCCCTAACTTGTGGGCAATCCCATTGCCTTCACGACCTATGTGATTAAAACAACATTTCTCATAGCTAGCCATAGTTGTCTGAATATCAGATATGAGCATTCCAAAGTAGCTTTCATCATGTTTCTTCTTATGTATTGCATCAACTACTTTCTTGGAGTCCCCTTCTACTATTACCTTTTTCATGCCCAAATCAATCCCAAACTTGATTGCTTTAAGAGCTGCATTTGCCTCTGCTAGGAGAGGGTCTGGAAGTGCTTCCTGTTGCTGCCTCAAAGTAGCCAAAAAATGCCCTCCATCATCTCTTACAGCCACACCTATCCCTATTTTACAAAGCTTTGAGTCAATTGCCACATCCCAGTTTATTTTACAAAAACCTTGGGGTAGACATTCCCAGGTAGCCTTCATGTTGCTTGCAGTTAGAACCTGTTCATTTTCATCAGGATTTGATATAGATAATTCAGAAATAATGTTCTTCACTCTGTGCATTACTGTCTTTGGATCATTTAAACAGTTGTTGAACACTAATTCATCTCTTCTCTTCCAAATGTTCCATAAGATTAGAGCTAATTCTGTCAATTCTTCCTTACTGAGTCTGTTGAACATTTCTTGCATTAGATCCTTGAAGCTGCTAAAGAAACATTTGTTTTCTTAATTTTCCTAGAACTTTGGCTCAAAACATCAGAGGCAGAAATACACTCCCATAGGATATGTTCTGTTCTTTCTTGTTCCTTCAGGCACATTGGACAACTAGAATCTTGTATAATCTTTTTCTTACACAAATTGACCCTTATTGGCAGTATATTTCTACAAGCTTTCCACAAAAAATTCTTTGTTGCTGGAGGTATTGCTAGCTTCCAAATTCTGGTCCATTCTTGTCGAGTGGAGTTATGTCTAGAGTTTTGACCTTTCTTTCTTTCTTGTAATTCTTTTTGCAAGTGATAAGCAGTTTTTACAGTAAACTCACCATTTGCATTGCCTATCCATATTAGCTTATCTTGCCGATTATATAGGCTAATAGGGATTTGAGTTATAAGGCCTACTTCTGTTATGTTAAAAACAACTTGAACTAAAGGCTTGGTCCATTATTTCATATGAGAGTTGATGAGAACCTCCACTTTAGTATCTTTCCCCATTACATTCTGACCTGATTGAGGTTTAAATGAGGTTGGTTGATGCAGCCAAGAGTCTGTCCAGATCGCAACAGAATGACCATTACCAATTTTCCATATTGTGCCTTCTTGAAGTAACTCTCTTGCAGATAAAAGGCTTCTTCATATGTAGGAAGGGTTGTTTCCAACTTTAGCTTTAAAAAAATCTAAATGGGGATAATATTTTGCTTTAATCACCCTTGATGCTAGAGATGTTGGATTTCTTATCATCCTCTAGCCTTGCTTTGCTAACAAAGCAATATTGAAGTTCTCAAAATTTCTAAACCCAAGTCCCCCCATCTGTTTAGCCTGTCCCATTTGAGACCAACTCATCCAGCTAAACTTTCTCTCCTATTTAATCTAACCCCACCAATAGTTTCTCATCAAACAGTTTAATTGCTTCAGCAAACCCTTTGGTAGTTTAAACACACCCATAGAAGTAGGGATTGATTGTATCACTGATTTAATCAGAATTTCTCTTCCTGCTTGTGACAAGAATTTCTTCTTCCAATTACTTAATTTTCCACTTACCTTATCAAGTATTGATTTGAAATTTTTGTTCCTCGATCTGCCTATCAAAGCTGGAAGACCAAGATATCATAGGAGCTTGAGATTCTGATCCCTGCTATGCTTGTAATTATTTCTCTGATAGGAAACTGTGTTTTTGATGAAAGAGAGAGAGGATTTTTCTTTATTAAGTCTTTGACCTGATGCAGTTTCATATTGGCTTATAATATATTGAAGCCTACTCCATTCCAAAGATGAGGCTTTGCAGAATAACAAATTGTCATCTGCAAAAAACAAGTGACTTATATGAATTTGACCTCTGTCCAATGGAACTCCAGTGATCATCTTCTTCTCTTCTGCCTTTTTGAGCATTTGACTTAAAGCTTCTGAGCATAGAATAAATAGATAGGGTGACAGTGGATCACCCTGGTTGGGATAAATTCTCGTTGAGAGGTTCCATAAGAAGTAGAGAATATGAAACTGTTGTTACACAATTAAGTATTAAATCAATCCATTTCTTGTTAAACCCATCTTTGTCATCACAACTTCTATAAACGTTCACTCTAATATGTCATAGGTCTTGCTCATATCGAGTTTAAGAGCTATGTATCCTGTTGACCCCTTTAGTTTACAATGCATGGTTTGTAAGGCTTCAAAAGCTACTATTATGTTGTCAGCAATTAATCTCCTTGGCACAAATGCACTTTGTGTTTGAGAAATTATTTTTGGTAGGATAATCTTCAACCTGTTTGCAAGAAACTTGGCCATTACTTTGTATAAAACATTACATAAGCTAATGGGCCTAAATTTTGAAACAATTGTGGGATTTTTGCTCTTAGGAATCAAAACTATGAATGTCTTGTTGATAGCTCTATCCCACCTGTTTTGGTTCAAAGCCTTTGTAATTACTTCACATAGCTCCATACCTATGCTCTCCCAATGTTGATGGAAAAAGCCGGCCGGAAAATCCATCAGGTCCAGGTGAATTGAATTGATTCATACTGAATATTGCTTCCTTGACCTGTGAGACTACAAAGTTTTTTGAAAGCATGGAATCATCTCTTCTGTGATCAATGTAGGCATATCCTCTAAGAATTTTGACTGTCCTAAAGGATTAGATGTTGTAAACAAATTAACAAAGTATTCCTGAAATGTATGATTGATACCTTGAGTGGTTGTATGAACATTTCCTTTCCATCACTTATGCTGTTTATGGTATTGTTTTTTTTTTCTCTGATTAGCACACATGTGGAAAAATCTAGTGTTTCGGTCCCCCTCTCTGAGCCATTTTTGTTTTGATCTTTGTTTCCACTTCATTTCCTCTTACTCTAGTTGCAAATTTACATTTCTTTGAATCTGTTTGATCTCCTCTTTATCTGAGCCTATGTTTCTGTCTTGCAACTGTTGCACTTTGTTGAGCTGAGTTTCAATTGTTTCTTTGAACTCCTTTTCTTGTCTTCTATTCCAGTTTATAAGCTGGCCCTTGCATCTGTCCATTTTGTTTATCAATTCTATCATTGTTTGTCCATTGCTTCCATTCCCTTGCCATGCTCGAGTGACTACTGTCATACATTCATTGTTAAGGCCCCAACTCAGTTCATATTTGAAAAGTCTAACCCTTCTTCTTACTTGATCATTCTGAGAAACCATGTTGATTAGGAGAGGGCTGTGATCAAAAGTACAAGCTGCTAGAGTAGTAACATTTATATGATGAAAATTGTTAATGCATTTAGTGTTTGCAAGAACTTTATCTAGCCTTTCCTTAGTAAAATGACTTCCCTCTCTGTTGTTGAACCAAGTATGTTTATTACCAATGAATCCCATGTCATTTAGTTCACTGTCTTGTAAAGCTTGTATGAAACCCTCCATTTGAGCAAAAGGTCTTGATTTTCCCCCATATTTTTCATGGTAATGAAGGATTTCATTGAAATCACCCATGCATAACCATGGTCTGTGATCCAATGGTTTTAATGCTCTTAACAATTGCCAGCTTCCTTCTCTTTTTGTAGTTGCTGGATCACCATAGAAGCCTGTAATTGTCCATACTTTCCCAATCTGTGAATTGGTTACTTGAACTGAGATATGAGAATAGGTATAAGATTCTACTTCTATGTCAGAGCTGGATTGCCACATCATTGCCAAACCTCCACTGTTTCCTTTGCTATTGACTGTGAAGCTTCTATCAAACCCAATTCTATTTCTTATATTCTCAATCCTTTCCCTTGTGCTCTCTGTTTCAATAAGGAAAAGGATTTGTGGGCACTATTGCTTCACCATAAAGGGAAGCTCTCTAACTATTAGAGGGTGGCCCAGCCCTCTACAGTTCCAAGTAATGCACCTCATTGCTGCAGGTGGGGCTGCTGAACAGCCTCCACCTTTGAATCCTGATTTATACTGTTTTTAGGAATGAGGCTCTCTCTAGGTTTCTTGATTAAACCTTGATCTTGTTCACTATCTGAATCATCTTTATTCCTTTTCCTGCCACTGGTTTCAATTGTTTCTACCTCTTCTCTTTCCATCTCATCTGTTCTTTTTAGATTATCAGACCCAGCCCTTCTTTTCCAACTCAGTGGCTTTTTGTTCAATTCTACTTGATTGGGATCCTACTGTCTCAAAAGAGCCATCTGAGCTTCTGTTATTAAACTACAAGCCTGGTCATTTTGACTTTTGAAATTTGAATTCCCCTCCATCTGAAGCTTTTCTGTATTGCTTGACTCTGTTGCTATAATTCTTTCCTTGTTTGAAAGGTTAGCCTCTTGTCTATTATACTCCTGTTGGGTGTTAAGATTCCCTATATTGATTGCAAGTTCTGTATGACAACTATTATCTTCTTGGAGTTTTAGAAAGTTATTCAAGCTTACCTCCTCTTGATTAATAATGTCTTTACTTGAGGCAAGGAAAGCCCTACTTTGCTGCCATTCTTCAATTGCTGGAATTTGAGTTTGATTTTTATCACCCCTGACCCCAGTTCTTTTCTCTCCATTGGCAATCATAGTATTCGCAGTAGCCCTTAACCATTGGCCATATTGGGATTGGACTGCCCCTCTTGTATTCATTCTACTTATATCCACTGCACAATTCCTGTTTACACGTTTAATTACACCACACTGAAAACAGATTAAAGGTAGTCTTTCATATTTGAAATCAATCCAAAATTGTTTCCCTTCAATTCTAACTAGTTTCCCTCAAGGTAAAGGCTCAGTGATATTCATGTTTACCCTAGTCCTAAGGTATTTTCCCCACCCTACCCCATCCTCATCCACATCCACAATTAAGACTTCACCAACTGAAGACCCTATTCTTTCCCCACCTTCATAGGTCATAGCCGCTAAGGGTAAATCCTAGAGTTGTATCCAAAAGGGCCATGAGTGAAGCTTACCTCACTTGGAGGATTACTGCTGTCAAACAGTTGAATACATATTAAACTTTTGTTGAAAGTCCATGGTCTTCCTTTAATTACCCTTTCCAAATCCACTGTTTTCTGAAATTCTACTATGAACTTGTGCTGACCTATCTCTTTAAAACTTACAAAACCTTAAAAAAAAAAAATTATTGCAATTGGTTGTTTCTTTGGAGTATATTACTCCAACGAAGGAAAGCCCAAGAAACCTCTCATATAAGATCTCATATTTGTGTGGACCAAATTAGGTACGCCGTACAAAGGATAGATTTGTGACATGTGAATTGTCTCTCCTGTCAGGATATGAAGACACGCTAATAACATCTGTAGACCCCAAAAGAAGTGATCATAACGGAAGGTCTAGAATTGTTTGGGTTGACGTGGTGTTTGGTAGCCTAGGAAATTTAGTGATTCCTTTGTGCAACCTGTAAGATCCAAGGAGATGAGACCTCTCAGTGATGAGGACACCTATGTAACGAGAATATGTTTAGAGTGCTAACCTAAGCTCGGGAAGTGTTTATATACACAGTCGTGGTGGTCCACACCCATTGTTGGCAAATCATGGAGGGGTGTACAGGACATTGCGTTGGTGGCAAGTTTCCTCCCCTATCATGTCAGTCGTCGCCTTGCCACGTTGTGCGTGGGCCACCAGTCTATCCCCTATGGTAGGTAAGGGCTAGGAGGCATGCACACTACCTGGTCCTCAGAGATGAGTGGACGTTTGGCTTTGTCGTTACATGTTGACTTCCCAGGCCATTTAATGCAGTGTGCCTACTATCCAGTAATGTAGGTTGTGGTCTAAGCAGGTGATGTAACCAGTCGCTATATCTAAATGGCCTTCTCGAGCCTAGCCCAACCGTCTTCCCTTCATTGGTTTTATACTAGGCCATCTACTGGCCGGTTTAGGCCCTAAAAGGGGGTCAAACCTCACATGCCCCAAGTAGGAAGGTAAATCCCTGTAACAACCCTCTCCTTCTTTCTTTTATAGTTACGAGCCTCGTTCTACATGCTAAACCTCGATGGCGTGCTTTAAAAGATGCCAAGCAAATTTTTAAAGCAAGCTTAGTATTTTAAAGCTTATGAATACTTTAAATGTCCTGAAAATATTTATTATCGAACTAAGCTTTGGTTTTAAATAACACAATTATAATATTTTTGAAGAGATCCAAAAATATTATAATTGTGAAAAATAATTTAAATTAAATGATTTTAGTCATTTAAAAATATTACGAGATTTAAAATATGTTGAAAACTCTAAATTAATTTAAATGGTTTTACTCTCTTCAAATAATTAACAAGATTTCATCATTTTAATTAATAATGAAGGAATATTATTTTATGAACTTTAGTTTATAAAATACTATTCTATTTTAATTTCTCTCATTGTTTTAAATTAAATAAATGTTTACGCATTTCAAATCAGTAGTTAAACTCACCGTCAGATCATTTTGAAGATCCCAAGACGAAGGACATGGATTAAATAACCAAGCCCCTAGCTTTTTTCCTTTCCTCTCTCTCTCTCTCTCTCTCTCTCTCTCTCTCTCTCTCTCTCTCTCTCTCTCTCTCTCTCTCTCTCTCTCTCTCTCTCTCTCTCCCAGCTCGACGGTTCACCTCCTCCATGGCTGTGCTTCCCTTCTCCCCAGCCAGGCGCCACCACACGCCGTCCACTCTCATTGCAGCCACCGGCATGTCCCCCTCACGCCAGTGATCACCTCCTCCCACCGGTGAGTCACACGGCAGCCCCCTCCTTCTCCCTCTTTACATTTTACAAAATGGGTTTCAAGCCCATTTCTTCCTCCTAGCACCACCATGCGTGGCCAATGGAGCCACTGAGCACCTTCACTGACACCACCACTTCACGGGCTCCACCTCCATAGCCTCCTTTCCCTGCAACACTCACTCTTTCTGTTGCACCACCACACACACACACGGAACCCGTGCACGGCTACCCACGCCACCACACCACCACCATCGTGATTGTAATACCCTACTCTTACTATGTGAGTTTTTACGTCATTTTATTTTATTCCTTAAGTTAAATATGTTCATGTAAATATTTTTATTATTTTATTTAGATGGGTATGTTTTACTTTTATGTGGGTTGTTAATGTTGATTTCAAAGAAAGAAAAGGAATGAATTAATGTATGAAAATATGTAATGGCCATATGAAAGGAAATGATATCAAAGAAATGGGCAGATTGCAATGCCGGGTAAGTAGTATTGGTAGTGCACCCAGTGCTGCTCCCTGACAGAAAGGGGTTCTTAACCTGTGGCCACGGGTGGAATCCAGGTCCAATAGGACCGCTAACCCCAACACACGGGGCGTAATAGTGTGTTGGCCACAAGAAAGTGAAAGATTAAATGAAGTGTATGCATGAAGATATGATATATAAGTATCTATGAAAATAAGAAATAAAGATTTTGCATGAAAGTATGAAGTAAGTATATGCATGATAGTAAGAAGTAAGTGTATGCATGATGTTATAAAGAAAGTATATGTATGGAAGTATTGTCAGAATTAGTATTGGTTTATGAATGCATGTTTTCAAAAGAAAGTACTATATGCTTATTAAGTTAAGAGCATGGTGTACTGCTTACTGAGTATTAGACTCACTTTGTGTTTATGTTTTAAACGTCCAGGTACAGATGAATCTACTGAGGAGCCGAGTATTTCTAAGGAGGGAGGGGCTGATGTTTAGTAGTCCCTTGGTAGTTTGGTTTTTTTTTTTTTTTTTTTTTATGAAAATATATGTTTCTTGTGTTTTAATACTGGACCCCACACGGGGATGTTTTATTGAGTTAACTTCTAAACAAGATACCTTCGGGTATAAAGTATATAGTGGGGTAATGGAAACCCCTCCTGCTTTAAGTTAGTTTCATTTTGTAAAGATTGAAAGGACTGAGTCCCTTTTTGTTTAAAGTAGTTATGTTAAATAAATGGATGACGGACTCTGAGAGTCCTTTGTAAAGGAATGTAAAGGTATGTCTATTAGATGTTTCTTTCAGTTAGAAATTAGAATTTATGCGTGATGCTTTCGAATCGTCTCGCATTATCTTTAAAAAAAAATTAATAAAATAATAATAATAATACTAATAACAATATGAGAATTCATATATAAATAAATTTACTGCTATAATAGGAAAAAGAATAGGTACGGGATCACGGTCTCCCTCTTGATAGGGTGGGGTTGTGACAGTGATTCCCAACCACCCATGATCTTCCCTTGCCATTCCCATTCCCAGCCGAAGTCCCCATGTCTCTCACTCTCCCCCACTCTCTCACGGCCTCTCATCCACTTCACAGCCAAATCTGCCGGCATGAACCACCATACAGCCACCACCTCACCACCATAGCTCCACCACACCTCCCTCAAGCCCCTCTATGTTCAGCCAAGCTCTCTAAGCTCTCCCTCTCCATTTCCCTTGGTTGAGACCCATAGCCCAAACCCCTCCACAAACCACAGTGCATCCACCATGAGGCCACCACTCTAGGGCCACAACCAAACCTTTCCCCGCTCAGATCCACACTCGTAGCCATCTCTAGTAGCCTAAACAACCACTGTATGCCACGTACGACTCTTCCAATGGCTTTGATCTTGACGGGTAGAGAGCACGCACGGGTTATCCCGTCAATGGTATAACCCTCTATCCCTTGTTATTTATATTAAATTTTAGTTGATAGGTTATGAACTGTGCTGTTATTATTGTGGAGTTCACTATGAAGTGTGGCTGTGTAGTGAAGTGTTGAGCATAACTGTGTAGTGTGCTGCGTAGTGTTGTGGACTGTGCTGTGAAGTATGAGTGTGTGCCATAGTTGTGATGCGGTGTAGTGTTGTGAAGGGAGTATACGTGGAGTGTACTCCATGTAGTGTGGTGATGCACCGTGTGGTGTGCAACATAGTGACGTGTGAAGAGAGTACATGTGGCATGTGCTCCATGTTGTGTAACGATGCACCGTGTGGTGTGCATTGTGGTAATATGTGATGTAGCAAAGGGAGTACACATGATGCATACTCATGTGGTTTAGCGATGCACTGTATGACATGTCGCAAAGAACTGTGTAACGGTGTCCCAAAATAACAGTGATGTGGCCTGTAGTTCGAGGTGATAGGTGTCGCCTTGTAGTTGACTTATAGCTTAGAGTATATGTGAAGTGATGGGATAGTATAAGAATAGCACAGCGAAAGCATGACGAGTGTCGTGACGTAACTTTGGATTTGTCTCGAGCTACGTGACGTGATGGAGATGTAGTGGTGAATGGAGCCCTATCGTGTCAAGTGTTGGGATGAACTTGTAAAAGGAGCCAGGAAGTAGGAAGGTCTTGTTGATCGGGTTTGAGTAGAAGTTGGTATCGGAGTATGGAGCTTGTTTATACAAGCGAGTGTTCATTGGACTATAAGTTGATCTTAGGTGATAAAGGGTAAGGTACATGTGCATCTAGTGAGACACATGTAACTGACGGATTTACCATATATAATGGGTATTTTGTCCTAAGCACTGTTGCAAGATGTTTAAGCCTTAGAGTTGGCTTAAAGTCATGTGGCATGTATGGATGGGAACAAGGATTGAGTATGGGCTAGGAAGCATGAATGTGGCATTTGGTATGTTGTCTAAGATCGGGATGCATGATTTAGTTGGTCTAAGTCATGCATCAGAATGTGGTTAATAGGAGAGTAAGGTGAAAGTTTTAGTATTTTAACCCTAAGGTGAAACACGAAGGTAGTGACGGTAAATGGACTTCGAAGGTTTTAGCATAGTAAATAGAACGTAAGAAACCAAGAATGGACGGAGAGTGTTCCAAGTAAAGCATAGTTCTATTTCTAGTATAGTTGATTATGCATTAGATAGAGAATAACATTAGTGTTATGTGTATGCATGTAGGTTTCCATATGATACGCACATGAATGAACTGCATGTAATGAGTATGGCATGGAGTCCAAGTAAGTATTATGTTCATACTTTTCTAGAGTTTTCTAAATAAACAAAAATGAAAATGAAATGCTTTTACTTTATGAATCTTTACAAAGCACATTTTGTGAAAGAATGCTAAGTAAAAGTTTTCAAGTATAAGTATGTAACGACCCTTCTTGGTAGCCCCTTTTTACGCATCCTAAATATGTAAGTGTATGCATGTAAATGGATGCTATACGTAGTAGGTACTGGATGTATTTTCACGAAAAGAAATATGAGGCTTAGGCCTCATGCTTTAAGCAATGCTTTAAACGATGCGAAGAAAGTGTTTTAAAATGCCCATACAAAAGACGATGCTTTAAGGATGCATGAACTGGTGTTTAAGCCCATACTTTTAAATGAATTTTATAAATGAAAGGACTGAAGGACTGAAAGAACTGAAAGGACTGAAGGACTGAAAGAACTAAAAGGACTGAAGGACTGAAAGAACTAAAAGGACTGAAAGGACTGAAGGACTAAAAGAACTGAAAGGACTGAATGCTTTAATGTATGAAAATATGTAACAGCCACGTGAATGAACGGATAAAGGTACCAAAGGACTGGACTGGGCAGATTGCAATGCCAAGTAAGTAGTACTGGTAGTGCACCTAGTGCTGCACTCTAACGGAATGGATTCCTAACCCTTGGCCATAGGCGGGAATCAAGTCCAAAAGACCATTAACCCTCACACATGGGGCGTAACAGTGTGTAATGGTCAATGAAAGTGATAAGAAAGAATGAAAGTGAATAAAGAGCTGAAAAATTTTAAACTATGGAAGATTCATCATGAAACCAGGGAAGTTCCTTTTATTTCTTCAATCCTTTTTACTTTTGCATTACAATGAGGACATTGTTTTGTTTTAGTTTGGGGGTATAAACTCCTATAATCATTTGATCCTCTTGTTTTCTAAGTCTTGGGTTGTTGATGGGTAGTCTGATTCTCTTACTAAGCATGCATTGGAGTAAGATTTAATTCTTTATGACTCTGAAATTTGTGATTGAAGATGGTTCTGAGAAAAATTTTCAAAAATTTCTTTTATGTCAAGTGGAGTTTTGTGGGTACTTTGGTTTAAATCTTTGACCTTGAACATAATTGAGCACATGGTCGTTTTTCTCTTATTCCATTTTTCTTATGAAGAGAAGAAGTTGAATTAATTGAAAGAGGGAAGTTCGATTTTGCTTTGCTCTAGAATCCGTTGATGGGTCCTTGAGGCGAAATCTTGGTTGAAACCAAATATTAAAGAAATGATTTAGGCATTTCTTTGGCATAACCAAAAAGCTTTCCCAGCCGTCCTAAATATCATGCCATCATTACATGGTGTGTTTCCATAGTCAACCCCCTTGAGTCTTCATAAGCCTTTATTTATTCTTTGAACTACATAAACCATACCTGCTCTAAGCCTGAAAAACAATGAATCTACCTTTGATAGTTTGAGAAAATACTTTAGTGGAGAGTTACATTTAAAAGAGAAAATTTGTTTCATGATGAACTGTATTATGTTTGCTCTGTTTGATCAAAGAAGAAAGAAGAAAAAAGATAGTAAAAAAAAAAGAAAAAAAAGTGAAAAAAAAAACAAAAGAAAAAGAAGTCACTAAGCGGAGTATGTATCACCTCAGATTTTGTTCAAGGAATTGTTGGTATCGCTTCAGTGATTACAGCAACAATAATGCCACAAGTATGAGCATATTGCCAAGAAGGAGCTATGATTTGAATCATGTGGGTATCTCTTTTAGTGTTCTTTTCACTAAGTATTATCCCAGTTTGTTTTGATTTCCCATATCCAGTTCTTTCTTAACCCTCACCCTGTGGCCTATCATTACAACCTTATTAAAGACCTTTTGATTTCTGATTTTGGTGTTGACTACATTAGTGGAGAGGATTTCTGAAAACTGGACTTATGGGGTTAAGTTTTAAGAGAATTTTTCTGATTTTGGTTGTTCTACTTTTATTTGAGTTTGCAGGTGGTTTGAGGTTAAATTGACTATATCACACACACACTCAAGGTCTTAGCTTTAGGTTGAAGTAAACGCCTAACTCTTGCTTCACAAATTCCAAATTTTTGATTGATTTTCTTGCTATCTTTGATGTTAAAAGAGTAAGATACTAGTGATGAAATCTAAATTCATAAAAGCTTGATGAGTGATGATACTTCTCTTTGGGGTCGAGTTGATATTGTCTAAACTATCATTTGCTTTTCTTTTTGTTCGGGGACAAACAAAGTTGTAAGTTTGTGGGCATTTGATGACTTGCAAAATTTCATATTACAGATTTTACAATATCACTCGAGCGGAGGTTTTTGGCCGCTTGAGTGAATTTAGGCAGATTCAAATGCTCGACTACCGCTCGACAGTGAGTTCGAGCGGGTTGCGGGAAAAAAAAGATCGCTCGAGTAGAGACATTGGCCGCTCGAGCGAAATCAGACAGAGTCGAACGCTTGATGTGCACTCGATAGGACGCTCGAGCGAAATCAGGCGGAGTCGAAGGCTCGATGTGCGCTCGACACCCCGTTCGAGCGAACATCGTATTTTGACAGATCTGGGATTTTCCGCCGTCAGGGCATATAAAAGAGATTTTTCACCATATGGCCGTACTTTTTAACTGGAGAACACTTTTGGGACAGAAAAGCATAGCTAGAAGGATTCAAATCATCTGTTTTGGAGAGGGAATTCCATATATTGCACGTACGTTAGAATCATACATGAGCATAGATGGGAGAAATGCATTGAAACATTTCCTTGAGTTTTTGAAGACGAGTTGCGACTGCGAGGAGTATTTTTTAGCGTTTATTTTCTTCTAATATTCTCAGAACAATTATGGTGAATTCGTTTATGTTGAATTCCTTTTCTAGCATGAGCTAAATTTTATTTATTCTAGGAAAACGATGTAACCTATTTTCGAACTATGCTTGATTGTCTATGCTAATTTAAGGCAATTCTCTCTTTGTTTATCTGATTTAGTCTGAGTTTATTGCTTCTAATTAACTAGCCATTGATTAGATGATATTTAATCTTGTGATTTGCTATCTAAAGAGGGAATCATAGGGTAGATCTTGAATATTTCAGCATAAGTAAGTATAGAGATCGAAAGACTTGTATGAACCTATGTAGTAATTAAATCATTGGTCTTATTGCTTTCTTGATTATATAATTTGCATATTCTTGTGCGAATTATTGAGTAAGAATAATTTCCAATTGACTATCGAAAGAGGCTTTTGCATAAATTAGAGATTTGCTAATGAACAAAAAGAGTTAAATCAAATGAGCTGGATGAGAAAAGCATAGTGAAGAATTAGGTGAAATCGATTTCCTAGAAATTTTCTTTCCCATTAATTTGATCTTCGAACGTCAGTTTTATTTCCTTTGCGTATTTCTCTTTGAGTCGATTTTAGTTGAAATTGCAACTACAAAAATCTTAGTGATTCTTCTAGATAAAATCGAGATTAGTATAAGGTACCAATCCCTGAGGAGGATACTCTTCTTATCACGTTATTATAAAACTACGATACTGTGCACTTGCAGTTTTGCAACGATCAAGTTTTTTATTTGATGACTTGTAAAATTTCGTATTGTAGATTTTACAAGATCGCTCCAGCTGAGGCTTTTGGCCACTCGAGCGAAATCAGGCAGATTCAAATGCTCGATTGCTGCTCGACAGTGAGCTCGAGCGGGTTGCAGGAAAACAAAGATTGCTGGAGCAAAGACATTGGCCGCTCGACCGAAATCAGGCAGGGTCGAACGCTCGATGTGTGCTCGATAGGATGTTCGAGCGAAATCAGGCAGAGTCGAAGGCTTGATGTGCGCTCGACACCTCGTTCGAGCGAACATCGTATTTTGACAGATCTGGAGTTTTCCGCCTTCAGGGCATGTAAAAGAGATTTTTCACCATATGGCCGTACATTTTAACTGGAGAATACTTTTGGGACAGAAAAGCACAGCTAGAAGGATTCAAATCATCTGTTTTGGAGAGGGAATTCCATATATTGCACGTACCTTGGAATCATACACGAGCACAGACAGGAGAAACGCATTGAAACATTTCCTTGAGTTTTTGAAGACGAGTTGCGGCTGCGAGGAGTATTTTTTAGCGTTTATTTTCTTCTAATATTCTCAGAACAATTATGGTGAATTCGTTTATGTTGAATTCCCTTTCTAGCATGAGCTAAATTTTATTTATTCTAGGAAAACGATGTAACCTATTTCCGAACTATGCTTGATTGTCTATGCTAATTTAAGGTAATTCTCTGTTTGTTTATCTGATTTAGTCTAAGTTTATTGCTTCTAATTAACTGGCCATTGATTAAATGATATTTAATCTTTTGATTTGCTATCGAAAGAGGGAATCATAGGGTAGATCTTGAATATTTCAGCATAGGTAAGTATAGAGATCGAAAGACTTGTATGAACCTATTTAGTAATTAAATCATTGGTCTTATTGCTTTCTTGATTATTTAAT
>NC_056762.1:17109363-17229363 GCF_018687715.1 Carya illinoinensis
AGCGAACTTGTAAAATCTGCAATATGAAATTTTGCAAGCCATCAAATACCCCCAAACTTACAACTTTGTTTGTCCTCAAACAAAAAGAAAAACAAATGATAGTTTAGGCAATATCAACTCGACCCCAAAGAGAAGTATCATCATTCACCAAGCTTTTATGAATTTAGATTTCATCTCTAGTATCTTACTCTTTTAACATCAAAGATAGCAAGAAAATCAATCAAAAATTTTGCAATTTGTCAAGCAAGAGTTAGGCGTTTACTTCAGCCTAAAGCTAAGACCTTGAGTGTGTGTGTGATATAGTCAATTTAACCTCAAACCACCTGCAAACTCAGATAAAAGTAGAACAACCAAAATCAGAAGAATTCTCTTAAAACTTAACCCCATAAGTCCAATTTTCAGAAATCCTCTCCACTAATGTAGTCAACACCAAAATCAAAGATCAAAAGGTCTTTATTAGGGTTGTAATGATAGGCCACAGGGTGAGGGTTAAGAAAGAACTGGATATGGGAGATTAAACAAACTGGGAAAATACTTAGTGAAAAGAACATTAAAAGAGAAACTCACATGATTCAAATCATAGCTCTTTCTTGGCAATATGCTCATACTTGTGGCATTATAATTGCTGTAATCACTGATGTAATACCAACACTTCCCTTAACAAAATTTGAGGTAATTCACATTCCGCTTGGCGACTTCTTTTTCTTTTCTTTTCTTTTTCTTTTTCCTCTTCTTCTCT
Source organism: Carya illinoinensis (assembly GCF_018687715.1). Lineage (NCBI taxonomy): Eukaryota > Viridiplantae > Streptophyta > Magnoliopsida > Fagales > Juglandaceae > Carya > Carya illinoinensis. The sequence continues at coordinate 17,110,103 of NC_056762.1, forward strand.
TTTTTTTTCTTTTTTTTTTTTTTCTCTTTTTTTTTTTTTTTTTTTTTTTTTTTTTTTTTTTTTCAATCACTTCCTTTCTTCTTCTTCTTTTTCTTTGATCAAATAGAGCAAACATAATACGTTTCATCATGAAACCAATTTTCTCTTTTAAATGTAACTCTCCACCAAAGTATTTTCTCAAACTATCAACGGTAGATTCATTGTTTTTCAGGCTTAGAGCGGGCATGGTTTATGTAGTTTAAAGAATCAATAAAGGCTCATGAAGGCTCAAGGGGGTTGACTATGGAAACACACCATGTAATGATGGCATGACATTTAGGACGGCTGGGAAAGCTTTTTGGTTATGCCAAAGAAATGCCTAGATCATTTCTCTAATATTTGGTCTCGACTAGGATTTCGCCTCAAGGACCCATCAACGGATTCTAGAGTAAAGCAAAATCGAACCTCCCTCTTTCAATTAATTCAACTTCTTCTCTTCATAAGCAAAATGGAATAAGAGAAAAACGACTATGTGCTCAATTGTGTTCAAGGTCAAAGATTTAAACCAAAGTACCCACAAAACTTCACTTGACATAAAAGAAATTTTTGAAAATTTTTCTCAAAACCATCTTCAATCACAAATTTCAGAGTCATAGAGAATTCAATCTTACTCCAATGCATGCTTGGTAAAAGACTCAAACAACCCATCAACAACCCAAAACTTAGAAAACAAGAGGATCAAATAATTATAGGAGTTTACACCCCCAAACTTAAACTAAACAATGTCCTCATTGTGATGCAGAAGTAAAAAGGATTGAAGAAATAAAGGAACTTCCCTGGTTTCATGGTGAACCTTCCGAGGTTTTAAAATTTTCCAGCTCTTTATTCTTGCTAAATAAACCTGCATCAAAAACCAATTTATTAAAACTTAAATAAATAAAGATAAAAAAAATAAATGAAAGAAAGAAAGATAGATCTATGGGTTGCCTCCCATAAGCGCTTGTTTTAAAGTCTACAGCCAGACTTTTCAATCTTCATCAATCGGGATCTCCAAAAGGAATAAGAGTATAGTTCCTCTCCACTTCATTGCTAAGTGATGTATCCTGCTGCAAGGCTCGTTCTAGGTGATTGGCTGGTGCATCTTCTTTAAAGGGCTTTTCCACACCTTGCTTAATGACATCAACCCGGAAGCAAGTGCTTGGCTCTTCTGGAATTCTCATGGCTTGGTAAATTTTGAACAAAACCTCTTCCTTGTTCACTCTCAATGTTAACTCACCCTTTTGAACATCAATCAAAGCTCTTCCCGTAGCCAAGAATGGTCGCCCAAGAATTAGTGGGACTTCTTCATCTTCTTCCATGTCTAACACCACAAAATCAGCAGGGAAGATAAATTTATCCACTTTTACCAATACGTCTTCTATGATTCCACGTGGATACTTGATGGACCGATCCGCTAGTTGCAAAGAAATTGTTGTAGGTTTCATCTCTTCAAGTCCTAATTTCCTGCAAACAGAAAGTGGCATAAGATTAATGCTAGCACCAAGATCACATAAAACTTTATCAAAAAATGAATCTCCAATAGTGCAAGGCAAAGTGAAACTCCCCGGATCTTTCAATTTTTGAGGCAATTTCTTTTGAAGAATAGCACTGCATTCTTCAGAAAGCTTCACTGTTTCAAACTCTTCCAATCTTCTCTTCTTGGAAATGATGTCCTTCAAGAATTTGACATAATTTGGCATTTGTTCCAAGGCATCTGCAAAAGGAATATTAATGTGAATTTTCTTAAAAATATCCAAAAACTTAGAAAATTGCTTATCTAGTTTTTGCTTTTGAAAACGCTGAGGGTAAGGAAGTGGAGGAGCAAGAATAGGAGGATTGTCAGGAAATGAAATTGTAGGAGCAAAGTCGGTCTCCTCTAGTGTATCATTGACAATCTCATCTTCTTCTACTTTATTTTTGCTTTGGCCAATGTTCACAGCTGTAGGAGTTGACTTGCTCTCCTTCAATGGTGACCTCTCTATTTCTTTTCCACTCCTAAGTGTGATGGCCTTGCATTGTTCCTTTGGATTCACTTCAGTGTTGCTGGGAAAAGCTCCTCTTTGTTGGGCATTGATGGTAGTGGCTAGTTGCCCAATTTGCACTTCAATATTCTTTATAGCGGCTCCCATATTGCTACAATGAGTCTCAATGTTGTCCAACCGTGAATCAGTCTTTTTAAACCTTGCATTGGTCTCCTGAACAAAGGAAACCATGGCATCCTCAAGTGACATCTTCCTCTCGCTTGGTTGGCTATCAAATCCGGGAGGATTTTGAGGTTGCAACACATTCTTGGTATTTCCATATGACAAATTCTCATGATTTCTAAGCCCTGGATGATAGTAATTTGGCATAGGATTACCACGATAATTGTAGTTCCGATTGTTGACATATTGAACTTGCTCTTGACTCGCCTCATTGCTTGGAACTATCATGCTTGTGGATGCAACATATTCTGTATTTTGTGGTATCCTTTGAGTTGTCAAGGCTGAAATCTGATGAGATAGAGTAGCTACTTGAGCGGAAAGAGCTGCTATCGGCTCCAATTCATGAATTCCAGCTACCTTCTTAGCCAAAGTCCTCTCAGTTGGCCATTGATAGTTGTTTGAGGCCATTTCCTCCAAAAGTGCAGTAGCACCTTCAGCTGTCTTCGACATCAAAGTTCCACCAGAAGCAGCATCAACTATAGTTCGAGTTTGCCCATTTAACCCATTGTAGAACATCTGAACTTGCAACCAATCTGGCAATCCATGTTGTGGGCAACGTCGAACCAAGTCCTTATACCTTTCCCATGCTTCATAGAGTGACTCAAAATCATTTTGCTTGAACTGGCCAATCTCACTCCTGAGTTGGGCTGTTTTGGCAGGAGGAAAAAATTTAGCAAGAAACCTCTCAGCCATGTCCTGCCAACTAACAATGCTTCCCGGTTGTAGAGATTGTAGCCAACCTCTAGCCTTGTCCCTCAAAGAGAAGGGAAACAATCTCAGTCTAATGGTGTCTTCAGTAACACCATTGATCTTCACAGTATCACAAATCTCCAAGAACATAGCCAGGTGAATATTGGGATCATCAAGTGGTGATCCACTGAATTGAGCCTGCTGCACCATGCTAATCAAAGCTGGTTTGAGCTCAAAGTTGTTGGCATTGATTGGCTGGCGCATTATGCTCGAGTAATTTCCATTCACAACTGGCCGTACATAGTCCTTCAAGGTGCGTGGTAGTACCTCACGATCTTCTTCAGCCATAGCTAGTATCTTATTTCTTCTTAGTGATCTAAGAGTTCTCTCAATCTCCGGATCAACAGGAATAATGTCACGAGATCTAGTACGGCGCATCCAATGTCAAAAACACACCTGTAGAACAAATTAAAACAAAATTCTAAATTAAAACCAAGATTACTTTGTATCGATATTGACAAAAAGAATAAGAATAAACCAATCCCCGGCAACGGCGCCAAAAACTTGACCGGTGCAAAACTGCAAGTGCACAGTATCGTAGTTTTATAGTAAAGTAATAAGTAGAGTATCGTCCTCAGGGATTGGTACCTTACTCTTGCCAAATACCAAAATTTTACTAATCTCAATTTTATCTAGAGGAATCGCTAAGGTTTTTGTAGTTGCAAATAAACTTAGATCAACTCAAAGAGAAATAAGCAAAGAAAATAAAACTGACTTTCAAAGATCAAATTCAATGGGGAAGAAACCTTCTAGGAAATCGATTTCACCATAATTCTTCACTATGCTTTTCTCATCCAGCTAATTTAACTTAAACCTCTTTTGTCTATTAGCAAATCTCTAATTCATCCAAAAGCCTCTTTCGATAGTCAATTGGAAGTGATTCTAGTTTATCAATTCACACAAGAGTATGCAAATTAAATAATCAAGAACGCAATAAGACCAATGATTTAATTACTACACAGGTTCATACAAGTCTTTCGATCTCTATACTTACCTATGCTGAAATGTCCAAGATCTACCCTATGATTCCCTCTTTCGATAGCAAATCACAAGATTAATAATCATCTAATCAATGGCCAGTTAATTAGAAGCATTAAACTCAGAATAAATCAGATAAACAAATAGAGAATTGCATTAAATTAGCATGGACAAACAAGCATAGTTCGGAATTAGGTTACATCGTTTTCCTAGAAAGAAGAAAATTTAGCTCATGCTAGAATTGGAATTCAACATAAACGAATTCACCATAATTGTTCTGAGAAGATGGGAAGAAGAAAATAAACACTGAAAAATCCTCCTTGCAGCCTCAACTGGTCGTCAAAAGCTCAAGAGAACGATCCAACGCCTTTCTACCGTCCGTGCTCGTGTATGAATCCAACGTACGTGCAATAAATTGGAATTCCGTCTCCAAAACAAATGATTTGAATCCCTCTAGCTATGTTTTTCTCTCCCAAAGAGTGTTCTCCAGTCAAAAACCGCGGCTCTAGAGTGAAGAATGGCCTTTTATATGGTCCCACGGCGGAAAACCTAAAATCTGTCAAAATACGATGTTCGCTCGAGCGGGGTGTCGAGCGCGCGTCGAGCGTTCGACTCTGCCTAATTTCGCTCGAGCGTCCTATCGAGCGCACATCGAGCGTTCGACTCTGCCTGATTTCGCTCGAGCGGCCAATGTCTCCGCTCGAGCGATCTTCGTTTTTCAGCAACCTGCTCGAGCTCCCTGTCGAGCAGCAGTCGAGCGTTTGAATCTGCCTGAATTCGCTCGAGCGGCCAAAAGCCTCCGCTCGAGCGAACTTGTAAAATCTGCAATATGAAATTTTGCAAGCCATCAGATGACTTTTCAGTTTTTGGCACATCTTTTGATCATTGTTTGCATAACTTAGCTCTTGTTTTGCAGAGCTGTGAAGATAAAAATCTAGTCTTGAACTGGGAGAAGTGTCATTTCATGGTTCCAGAAGGGATCATGCTTGGCCATAGAGTGTCATATAAAGGAATTGAGGTGGATCGAGCCAAAATTGCAATCATAGAGAAACTACCACCTCCAAAGAATGTGAAGGGAATCAGAAGTTTTTTGGGACATGTGGGATTTTATAGAAACTAATTTCAGCACCAATTGTGATTTTGCCTGATTGGAGTCAACCTTTTGAAGTTATGTGCGATGCAAGTGACTTTGCAATTGGAGCAGTGTTGGGGCAAAGGCGATACAAGTTGTTTAGAGCCATCTATTATGCAAGCCGGACATTGAATGAAGCTCAGTTAAATTATACAACAAATGAGAAGGAGATGCTTGCTATGGTGTTTGCTTGTGATAAATTTCGGTCTTACCTCATTGGTACAAAGGTGATAGTGTTCACTGATCATGCAGCACTTCGCTATTTGTTTGGCAAGAAGGATGCTAAGCCTAGGCTAATTCGTTGGATCCTCCTTCTTCAAGAATTTGATTTGGAGATTCGAGACAAGAAAGGAAGTGAACATTTAGTGGCTGACCATCTCTCTCAATTAGAGCAAGAGGAAGAAAGACCAGATTCAGTGGTCCAAGAGGCATTCCCTGATGAGCAGTTGTTTGCATGTGAGATCAAGCTTCCGTGGTATGCAGATATTGTTAACTACCTAGCTTGTAAAGTTTTACAACCTGATCTTACTTACCATCAATGCAAGAAGTTTTTGCATGATGTGAATTATTATCTTTGGGATGAGCCTTTGTTGTTCAAAAGATGCCCAGATCAAATCATTTGAAGATGTGTGCCGGAAGAAGAGATGCAAGACATCCTCCATCATTTCTATTCCTCATCATATGGAGGACACTTTGGAGCCACCCGTACAGCAGCTAAGGTACTTCAAAGTGGGTTCTTTTGGCCTTCTATTTTTCATGATAGTTACACTTTGGTGAAAACTTGTGACCGGTGCCAACGTATGGGGAATATTTCAAGGTGTCATGAGTCACCACTAAAAGGTATTTTAGAAGTTGAGTTGTTTGATGTTTGGGGACTAGATTTTATGGGGCCTTTTCCTCCTTCTTTTGGTTTTGCTTATATCTTATTAGCAGTTGACTATGTATCAAAATGGGTGGAAGCAATTGCTACAACAACAAATGATGCGAAGGTAGTGCTCAAATTTCTGCACAAGAATATATTCACAAGATTTGGCACTCTACTAGCTATTATTAGTGATGAAGGGACTCACTTTTGCAACAAGTTGTTTGATAATCTTCTTTCTAAATATGGTGTAAAGCACAAGATAGCACTTGCTTACCATCCTCAAACTAATGGCCAAGCTGAAATTTCAACTAAAGAAATCAAGAACATCCTTGAAAAGACGGTCAAAACCAATAGAAAGGATTGGGCGAAGAAGCTTGATGATGCTTTGTGGGCATACCGTACAGCCTTTAAAACACCTATCGGGATGTACTGATTAGTGTTTGGAAAGGCATGTCATCTTCCTATGGAGTTGGAGCATAGAGCTTATTGGGCTGTAAAAAAGTTTAACTTTGATTTGAAGGCAGCAAGTGAAAAGCGACTTCTTCAATTGAATGAGATGGAAGAGTTCCAGAATGATGCATATGAAAATGCAGAGATCTATAAAGAAAGGACGAAAAAGTGGCATGACAAACAGATTCTTAGGCGAGAGTTTGCACCAGGACAACAAGTTTTACTCTTCAATTCACGACTCAAACTCTTCCCAGGAAAGTTAAAATCAAGATAGACAGGTCCTTATACAATTCATGAAGTTTTCTCTTTTGGAGCAATAGATTTGAAGGACAAGACAAGGAATATTTTCAGAGTTAATGGTCAGAGATTAAAACACTACTATGGAGAACAAGTGGAGAAGAACTATGCATTTATTCCTCCTGGAGATCCTAATTGATGAAAATTGAAAAGTCTGGCTGTAGACTTTAAAACAAGCGCTTATGGGAGGCAACCCATAGATCAATCTTTCATTTTTTCATTTATTTTATTATCTTTATTTATTTAGTTTTAATAATTTGGTTTTTGACGCAGGTTTATTTAGCATGAATAAAGAGCTGAAAAATTTTAAACTAAGGAAGATTCATCATGAAACCAGGGAAGTTCCTTTTATTTCCTCAATCCTTTTTACTTTTGCACTACAATGAGGACATTGTTTAGTTTTAGTTTGGGGGTGTAAACTCCTATAGTCATTTGATCCTCTTGTTTTCAAAGTCTTGGGTTGTTGATGGGTTGTCTGATTCTCTTACCAAGCATGCATTGGAGTAAGATTTAATTCTCTATGACTCTGAAATGTGTGATTGAAGATGGTTTTGAGAAAAATTTTCAAAATTTTCTTTTATGTCAAGTGGATTTTTGTCGGTACTTTGGTTTAAATCTTTGACCTTGAACATAATTGAGCGTATAGTCGTTTTTCTCTTATTCCATTTTGCTTATGAAGAGAAGAAGTTGAATTAATTGAAAGAGGGAAGTTCGATTTTGCTTTGCTCTAGAATCCGTTGATAGGTCCTTGAGGCGAAATCCTAGTTGAGACCAAATATTAGAGAAATGATCTAGGCATTTCTTTGGCATAACCAAAAATCTTTCCCAGCCGTCCTAAATATCATGCCATCATTACATGGTGTGTTTCCATAGTCAACCCCTTTGAGCCTTCATAAGCCTTTATTTATTCTTTGAACTACATAAACCATGCCCGCTCTAAGTCCGAAAAACAATGAATCTACCTTTGATAGTTTGAGAAAATACTTTGGTGGAGAGTTACATTTAAAAGAGAAAATTTGTTTCATGATGAACTGTATTATGTTTGCTCTGTTTGATCAAAGAAGAAGAAGAAGAAAGATAGTAAAAAAGAAAAAAAGAAAAAAAAAGTGAAAAAAAAAACAAAAGAAAAAGAAGTCACTAAGCGGAGTATGTATCACCTCAAATTTTGTTAAAGGAATTGTTGGTATTGTTTCAATAATTACAGCAACAATAATGCCACAAGTATGAGCATATTGCCAGGAAAGAGCTATGATTTGAATCATGTGGGTATCTCTTTTAGTGTTCTTTTCACTAAGTATTTTCCCAGGTTGCTTTGATTTTCTATATCCAGTTCTTTCTTAACCCTCACCCTGTGGCCTATCATTACAACCTTATTAAAGACCTTTTAATTTCTGATTTTTGGTGTTGACTACATTAGTGGAGAGGATTTCTGAAAACTAGACTTATGGGGTTAAGTTTTGAGAGAATTCTTCTGATTTTAGTTGTTCTACTTTTATTTGAGTTTGCATGTGGTTTGAGGTTAAATTGACTATATCACACACACACTCAAGGTCTTAGCTTTAGGTTGAATTAAACGCCTAACTCTTGCTTGACAAATTGCAAAATTTTTGATTGATTTTCTTGATATCTTTGATGTTAAAAGAGTAAGATACTAGTGATGAAATCTAAATTCATAAAAGCTTGGTGAGTGATGATACTTCTCTTTGGAGTCGAGTTGATATTGCCTAAAGTATCAATTACTTTTCTTTTTGTTTGAGGACAAAGTTGTAAGTTTGGGGGTATTTGATGACTTGCAAAATTTTGTATTGCAGATTTTACAAGATCGCTCGAGCGGAGGCTTTTGGTCGCTCGAGCGAATTCAGGCAGATTCAAACGCTCGACTGCCGCTCGATAGTGAGCTCGAGCGGGTTGCGGGAAAACAAAGATCGCTCGAGCAGAGACATTGGCCGCTCGAGTGAAATCAGGCAGAGTCGAATGCTCGATGTGTGCTCGACACCCCGCTCGAGCGGCCAAAAGCCTTCGCTGGAGCGAATTCAGCAGATTCAAATGCTCGACTACTACTCGACAGTGAGCTCGAGCGAGTTACGGGAAAACAAAGATCGCTCGAGCAGAGACATTGGTCGCTTGAGCGAAATCAGGCAGAGTCGAACGCTTGATGTGCGCTCGATAGGACGCTCGAGCGAAATCAGGCAGAGTCGAACGCTTGATGTGCGCTCGATAGGACGCTCGAGCGAAATCAAGCAGAGTCGAATGCTCGATGTGCGCTCGACACCCCGCTCGAGCGGCCAAAAGCCTCCGCTCGAGCGAATTCAAACAGATTCAAACTCTCAACTGCTGCTCGACAGTGAGCTCGAGTGAGTTGCGGGAAAACAAAGATCGCTCGAGCAGAGACATTGGCCGCTCGAACGAAATCAAGCAGAGTTGAATGCTTGATTTGCGCTCGATAGGACGCTCGAGTGAAATCAGGCAAAGTCGAACGTTTGATGTGTGCTCGATAGGACGCTCAAGCGAAATCAGGCAGAGTCGAACGCTCGATGTGTGCTCGACACCCGTCTCGAGCGGCCAAAAGCCTTCGCTCAAGCGAATTCAGGCAGATTCAAACGCTCGACTGCTTCTTGACAGTGAGCTTGAGCGGGTTGCGGGAAAACAAAGATCGCTCGAGCAAAGACATTGGCCGCTCGAGCGAAATCAGACAGAGTTGAATGCTTGATGTGCGCTCGATAGGACGCTCGAGCGAAATCAGGCAGAGTCGAACGCTCGATGTGCGCTCGACACCCCGCTCGAGCGAACATTGTATTTTGATAGATCTGGGGTTTTCCGCCGTCAGGGCATATAAAAGAGATTTTTCACCATATGGTCGTACTTTTTAACTGGAGAACACTTTTGGGATAGAAAAACACAGCTAGAAGGATTCAAATCATCTGTTTTGGAGAGGGAATTCCATATATTACACGTACGTTGGAATCATACACGAGCACAGACGGGAGAAATGCATTGAAACATTTCCTTGAGTTTTTGAAGAAAAGTTGCGGCTGTGAGGAGTATTTTTTAGCGTTTATTTTCTTCCAATATTCTCAGAACAATTGTGATGAATTCGTTTATGTTGAATTCCCTTTCTAGCATGAGCTAAATTTTATTTATTCTAGGAAAACGATGTAACCTATTTTCGAACTATGCTTGATTGTCTATGTTAATTTAAGGCAATTCTCTCTTTGTTTATCTGATTTAGTCTGAGTTTATTGCTTCTAATTAACTGGCCATTGATTGGATAACATTTAATCTTGTGATTTGCTATCGAAAGAGGGAATCATAGGGTAGATCTTGAATATTTCAGCATAGGTAAGTATAGAGATCGAAAGACTTGTATGAACCTATGTAGTAATTAAATCATTGGTCTTATTGCTTTCTTGATTATTTAATTTGCATATTCTTGTGCGAATTGATAAAGAAGAATAATTTCCAATTGACTATCGAAAGAGACTTTTGGATGAATTAGAGATTTGCTAATAGACAAAAAGAATTAAATTAAATTAGTTGGATGAGTAAAGCATAGTGAAGAATTAGGTGAAATCGATTTCCTATAAGTTTTCTTTCCCATTAATTTGATCTTCGAACGTCAGTTTTATTTCCTTTGCGTAGTTCTCTTTGAGTCGATTTTAGTTTAAATTGCAACTACAAAAATCTTAGTGATTCTTCTAGATAAAATCGAGATTAGTATAATTTTGGTATTTGGCAAAAGTAAGGTACCAATCCCTAAGGACGATACCCTTCTTATCACTTTATTATAAAACTACGATACTGTGCACTTGCAATTTTGCACCGATCAGTATGCAGGTTAAGAAAAGATATATGTATGATAAGACTCTTTAATAAATAAAGGTAGCGAGGCATGGGGAATGGTTATACAAGAAGAAAACCCTTTTAAAAGAAAAACCCCGCTTCGCAACATTTTAAAACAAAATGAATGTCTATGTATGATATGTATGGAGTGATGAATGTATGACTAAAATCCTATGTTATTATATTTTAACTGTATGAAGTAATGCTTACGAGTCATCAACTCATTTTAGTTTTTATGTGTGCCCTCTCAGGGACAAAATGAGCATGACGTGTCAGGATGGATACAGTCCAAGGGGAAGAGCATGAAAGCCTAGGCACCACGTTTTGTACAAGAGACTTTAATTTAAAATTTTAATATTTTTCACTGTAACCTTTTAAATTAATAAACACGTTTTATTTATAAACATGGAGTCTTTTGTATCCTGGCATGGAAGGAAAAGAAATTTGAAAAGGAACCATAATTCCCGTATGTTTTCTTCAAATCATTTTCTAAAGAACCCACCAAAAGGACAGGCATTGCAATCCCCTTCTCATTACCCCGCAAATTCCCAACGCACACGTGTTGTGAGAATTCAAAAGTTACTCATCATAGTCAGTGTGACTCTACCTTACCATGGGCTACAACCACATTCCCACACATGGGGTGGTGGTTCTCTTCCCATCCAAGTACCATTTGGCTAGTGCCCCATACGCGTGCAATCCCTTCTTGTTTTGCACCTGGGGTGTGTGCGACGGTTTATCTCCATCTTTATCTTGTGCAGCGTGAATCTTGGGATTCACTCCTACCATTTCATTTCTGATGGCTCCTATCACTTAGTGCACTAGGCATCCCAATCGGCCCTAGTCTCTATTTAAATCCCTTCTCCCCCTCATTTTTCACTTCCCTCTGCCTTCTTCTTGAATGCTTATTGTCTTTGTGTTCATCTCGTCTTCTTCTTCAAGTCCCTTCCTTCTTGTTCATTAACCACCCTCGAATTCTACCTTTTGCTAGTCTCAGATGGCTCCCAAGAGTGTTCTCTGATCTGACCCCAATAAGGACCTTACCGTACACCCTGAGGGATCTTCTAGTGGTACTAAAGGAGGGACGAAGTCTACCACTAGAGAAAAGCCACCACGCTTTAGTGGTTAGGTCTGGGAGTCGATAGCTTCTCTCACTGACCTTCTTGCATTATTGGGAGCATTTGGCATCCCTGACTTAGTCATTTTAGAGGTTCCAAGCTATCATGTTGCAGTCATAGACGATGCTGGCCTCGTAGTGAAGGTGGCCCTCTTTCCTCTATTGTTCGCGAATGGGCTTAGGCACCATTCTGCCACCCCATTCGTGATGTTTTGGAGCTCCTTGACTTGGCGCCCGCTCAGCTCCACTTGAATGCATGGTGAGTCTTGGTCGCGAGTTGTGTGAGCTTCCGCCTGGTGTTGAACCTTGAGAACCAGGAGTATCTTGATCTGACCATGAGAGAGTTCCTTTTCCTGTATAGGGTGCTACGCCATCTTTACAGTTTCACGGTTCATGGTTGGAAGTGAATCGTCAACTTGGAGAAGCGCTTGTCTCACGTTAAGATTGGACCAAGAAATTCTCTTTTGTGTCGAGCTTAGGATGGGAATATCTCAAGGGAGAGGCTATCTACCAGAAGTTCTCGGTTCGAGCTGTTTGGGGAGTTGTGCCGGATGACAAGTCCATCTTAATTTTCCTATCCGTTCGAGTGAAGGCCAGGTTAGAGGCCATCCTGTCTTGGGTCAAGGCCCATCCTGACAACTCAATGTCACATGCCGTGCTAACTGACTTCAATATCCATCGCCACCTTTGCACCCAAGACCATTCCTATGTCCTGGGCCGACGCTTCTTGAGAGAGCCCTCTACTTCATGAGGTAAAAAGTGGCCTTCAAGCCCATCTTCAGCCCATGGAGGGGAGAGGATAACCCGGGTCAACCACAATGCCGTTGGGGGTGTCTTTAAGGCCTGAGATGAGAGCTTCCCTGTAACACTCATTCTTATGGTGGGTCCTTTTCATAACGATTTTGATAAAAATCGACGGGAATTACTATTCCTTTTCAATTTCTTTTCCATTCATGCCAAGATACAAAAGACTCCATGCTATAAATAAAATTCATTTTCTTAATTAAAAGATTATAGCGGAAAACATTAAACTTTCATAATTACAGTTTCTCGTATTAAAGATCTTGTCTAGGCCTTCGTGCTCTTCCCTTTGGGATGTGCCCATCCTGACCTGTCATGCTCATCTTGTACCTGGGAGGGCACACATAAAAACTAAAATGAGTCGATGACTCGTAAGCATTACTTCATACAATTAAAATATAATAACATAGATTTTCAGTCATGCATTTATCATTCCGTACATACATATCGTACTTAGTATGCATTTGTCTTTCTTTTCATTTTAAAACGTTGTGAGATGGGGTTTTTCTTTAAAACATGCTTTGTTCTTTAAAACAGTTCCCCATGCATCGTTGCCTTCATTTCTTAAAGAGTCTTTTCATACATTTATCTTTTACATACGTTCATGCATACATACATACATTCATGCTTTAATCTTTTCTTACTTACGTACATTCATGCATTCCGTTCATCCATACATACATGCATTCTTTCTTAACATGTATCCATTCTTTCTTTTCACTTTCATTGGCTATAGCACGCTGTTACACCCCGTGTGCTGGGTTAGCGATCTTTTGGACCTGATTCCGCCTATGGCCACGGGTTGGGAATCCATTCCGTTAGGGTGCAGCACTAGGTGCACTACCAGTACTACTTACTCGACATTACAATTTGCCCCATCCAGTCCATTCATTTGGTACCCTTTCCATTTCAGTCCATGTGGCCTTTACATATTTTCATACATCATACATTCAGTCAATTCATTCCTTTACAATCCTTTCCTTTCCTTTACAGTCCATTCTTTCATTTCAGTCCTTACAATTCTTACGTTTCTTTAGTTCTTATGGTTCATAATAGTTTTAATTAAGAAAAAGGGTTTTCTCTCCTTTATTTTAAGAAAAGTTGTTTAGAAGAGTCATTTTTAGGAGAGAGAGTATTTTAAAAAAAAAATCAATTTTCTTTCTTTTCTTTTCTTTCTTTTCATTTCAATTTCAATCCTTAAAGCTTCATTTCATTCTTTTCATGAACATACATACAGGACGTACTACTTATAGCATCCATTCACATGCATACACGTACATACTTTGGGTGCGTAAAAAGGGGTTGCCAAGAAGGGCCGCTACGTACTTATACTTGAAAACTTACGTTTTGTTTCTTCTTCTTTCGTAAAACGTGTATTCATGGAGAAAATGTTCGTTTTCCTTTTAGAGAAAAGCTTTCGTCTTCTTCTTCATTTTTATATAGAAAAACTCTAGAAGAGTATGAACGTAATACTTACTTGGACTTCATGCCATACTCAATCCATGTAGTCCATTCATGTGCATGTCAGATGACAACCTACATGCATATACATAACCTTGTCATCATCTATCTAATGCATAAGCAACTATTCTAAAAAAGGAACTATGCCTCACTTGGAACACTCTTCGTCCATCCCTGGGCTCTTACGTGCCATCTTTAGGTCTTATTCCTTAAAGTGAACCCTTGTGATTCACCTTAGGGTTAAGACACTAAGACTTCCGTCTAGTTCTTTTATTTCCACAATCCAACGCATGATTCTGACTGACAGAGTCATGCGTCTCAACCTTAGGCAATTTGCCCATTACTATCTTCACGTATCCTAGCCCATACTAATTCCTCATTCCCAACCAGTCAGGCTACATGAATTGAAGCGAACTCTGGGGCTAAAACACCATGTACCCAAGCTGAGGACACCATGTAAGCCATGAACCTGCTTGACACACGTGCCTCGCCAGAGGCATATGTATCTCATCCCCTTTTATCACCTAAGAACAACATATATTTCCAATGAACTCCCGCTTGTATAAACAAGCTCCATACTCCAATACCAACTTGCTCAGACTCGGTCGATAGGACTTTTCCTACTTCCCGGCCTTGTACAAGTTCATCCCAACACTTGATAGGAGAGGACTACATCCACAAATGCACCTCTGTCACGTCACACACCTCGAGACTAATCCCGAGTCATGTCACGACGCCCATCATGCTTCCGTTGCACGCTCTGATACTTTTCCACCCCTTCCTTATACTCTTAGCCATAGTCAACCACAAGGTGACACACGTCACCCTGGACTACAGGCCATAACACCATTGCTTCAGGACATTGTCACACAGTTCCTGTCACTTAATGAGAGGACTACATCCAGAAATGTGTCTCTGTCAAATTATGCAGCTTGAGACAAATTCCCGAATAACAGCACAATGCCCATCATGCTTCCACTGCACTCTCTGATACTTTTCACCACTTCACACTTATTTTCAGCCACAAGTTAGCCTCAAGGCAACATCCGTTACCTTGGACTATAGTCACATCACCACTACTTCGGGACACTGTTACACAGTTTCTCGATGCTACACTATACACTCCATGCTTCTTCGCTACGTCATCCAACCCTTTGTGACACTCCATCCGGTGTATCATGACATAATATAGAGTACACTCACATGAAATCTCTTCCATCCACACTACAACACGCATTGCTACGATACACACCTCACGATGCATTGCTTTGTGACATGGAGTACATGCCACGTGTACTCCCTTCACTACAACACTTATTATCATGATGCACCTCACATAGTGCATCACCATACAACACGGAGTATGCCCTATGCACACCCCTTACATTATATGCAACATTTCACTACAGTGCACGTCACACGGCGCGTCGCTGCACTACACAGAGTATGTTCCACCCGTACTCTATTCACACATCACGTCGTATCACAACTGTGGCATCCATCTCAGGCCCATACTTCACAACACAGTCCACAATACTACACAATCAAGCCCAACACTTCACAACTACGCAGCGAACTCCACAAATACTAACTACACAATCTACAGTTCAACCAATCAACTATTTTAAATGTAAATAACTAGAGATAGAGGGTTATACCATCAATGGGATAACCCATGCATCGCTCACTGCTCGTCATGATCAAGGGTCAGAGGAGTCGTATGTGGCAGTAACACCACGTACGGTGGCTGTCCACCAAGTAATGTGGCGGTTTGGGCTTGAGAATAGCTAGGCGTGGCATTGGAAAGGCTCAAGGTGGCCTCGTGGTGGTCAAAGGTGGCGAAGCACGACGACATCATGCCATGAACAGTACATCTGAATTGGTGGGAGTTTACTTGAGGTAGATGAAGGCCATAGAACTTCATGGGAAGCTAGGGAGAGGTAGAGAAAAATGTGGTGGAGCTATGGTTGTGAGGTGGTGGCCATACAGTGGCTCACGGCGGCAGATCAGCCTTTAGAAATGGATTCCATGCAGTGGAGAGTGAGAGCTGTGTACAGCTTCGTTGGCCATGAAATTTGTTGGGGAAGGTCATGGTGATGAGAGGAACAAGGTGAAGCACCATGGGTAGCGTGTACAGTGGTGCACGACGGTGCAACCGAAACCAAGGCTATGGAGACCATCGGAGAAAGAGAGAGTTAGAGGAAAAGAAGGACATGGGGAGGAAGCTCATGATGTGGTGAATCCATTGGTGGTGCTTGGTGGCCGTTTTAGCCGTGTATGATGTCTCAATGAGGAGAAGATGGGTGTAAAACCCATTTTGAGGGCGGTGCCATCAAGGGAGGAGGAGGGCACGTGGGGGATCGCCAGTGGGAGGGAATGATGACCGGAGGGTGGTGGTCATTTGGTGACCAGAGGTGAGACCATAGCTGCAGTGTATGGTGGTGTGGAGGAGGAAAGTGTGTTCTTACCCATTTCGGCTAGTGGAGCCATGGGAGGAGAGAGAGATAGAGAGAGAGCGTATGGCTTGGCCAACAGGAGGAAGTATTGGTCGGCATGTGGGGAGTGATTTGTGGCTGGAGGTGAGACCAACGGTGGCTGACCTTGGCTGGCTGGAGGTGCAACCCGTACATTGAAGGAGAAGAATACGTGAACGTTGGGCATGGGAAGAGAGAAAGGAGAGAGAAGAGAGAAAAAAGTGAAGGGAAAAGGGTAGGGGCCTGGGTATTTAATCTCAGTCCTATGTTTCGAAATTTTCAAAACAACCTAACGATGAGTTTAAACACTGATTTGAAAACTCGTAAGTGTTTTATTAAGATAGAATATGTTTATAAAATAATATTCTTTCTTCATTATTTAAAATGATAAAGTATCGTTAATTACTCAAAGAGAATAAAATCATTTAAATTAAATAAGGGTTTTCAACGTAAAGTTAAACCTGTTAATATTTTAAAACAACTAAAATATTTAATTTAAGTAATTATTCACAATTATAATATTTTCAGAGCTCATTAAAATATTATAATTGTGTTACTTTAAAAACAAGCTTATCTAATAATACTGGAAATATATCTCCTATAGATATTTCCATAATATTTAAATATCCATAAGCTTTAAAATATCTATCTTACTTTGAAATCCGCTGGATAACTTTCAGAACACGCCATCAAGGTACAATGCTTAGGATAAGGCTCAACATGTAGATCAAAGTTTGACACGTAGATTGAAGCTCATAAATAAAGAAGAAGAAAGAAGGAGCAGATATTACATTCCCGACCCAAGATCCCAGTCCCATGCTCAGCGATGACAGGGTCTCCATACCCTCACCCACTTTCAGAGAGACCTCTGAGCCAAGGTTGCCTTGTTCTTTGTCACCAAGGATTCCTCATTTGAGGTACCTTTCGAGAAAAGGGATTGGGGATCTAACTTGGAGAGGGGAAAAATGTTGTGCCCGAGCGAGAGTCTTCTAGCTCATAGGGATTACCTGTGTGACTCGAGGAGGAGGGGACTGAGCCTGGGACTCACTTGAAGGAGACAACAATCTCTAAGGATGTTCCCTTGGTGGCGTTCGAGGACCAAAGTGTAGACCTACTTTGGATGAAGGTCAAGAGGTGGGAGGTCCCAGTGGTGCCGGGCCTTCCTAGGCATCCACCCCGTGGGTATTTGAGTCTTCCTGGCAGTTAGGTGGAGTTGGCCCATTGACGTTCACCAAGGAGAGTCGTCCCTGGAGAACTGGTCCGAGCTTTGACGCTGCACAGGTAGAGGCCATTGAACACATGGCCAAAAAGTTAAGGGGACTATTTTTGAAGGTACCTGTGCGAGGCTCAGATTGAATCTTCTCAGTTGATTCCCTTTTCTCTTCTTAACCTTGTGTGTTTTCCAGGGGCTAACTATCAAGTTAACCTGATCTCGGAGGAGAGAGGGGGAGCTCGAGGAGGAGGTTTGGATGCTTAGGTCTCTTGCCTTCCTGGCTTGCTTGGAGGTTCACCAGGTGAAACAGGAGGCTGGAAAGGCATCTCACGGAAGAGACTCCGTGGTGGGGAATGTGGCTGAGCTGGATACCAGTTGCAAGCAATTTAAGCACAAGTTGGAGAAAGCCTATAACAAGGTTGACTTCCTCGAAGGCGACTTGGCCAAGATGCAGGAGGAGGTGGGACTTTTCCACATGGAAGCCCAGCTTTGGGAAGACGAGAGAGACTGGTTCTGGCTTAAGCTGGACAAATGTGAAAGGGAGTTAACGGAGGTCATGGGATCTCTTGATATTCTTTGTGAAGACCAGGTGCAATTGGTGTCCAACAGAACAAGCAGATGATGGGCAAGTGACGTAGTCTCAAATGTGCTTCCAAGTGTAGAAGTGTCAAGTTGTATCAAGGATAAGTCCAAGATTGTATTCCACTAGGACAAAAGGGTTATCAAAGTATTTGTGAAATTTTTGTCGTAAAATATGTATCGACTATGAGAGATGAAAATAAATGTGAATCTATATTTCTAAAATTACTAAAAACCAAGAGATTTAAGGAAAATGTGTAGAAGTTGAATTAAACTTGTAAGAAGGAATAAAAAAAACACTTGGGATGCAATTTTCGCCCATTTCTAATGTGAAGTTGGATTTACATCTTCAAAAACATAGAATTTAAACAATTTATCGATAAAGAGAATCCAAAGCTAAATGACTTCAAGGATAAGTCCAAGATTGTCTAATTTCACCGTCTCTTAACCATTTTCTCATTCCAAGAGATTCTGATTGGTTAACTAAACAATAAGCACATTTTTCAATATAATCAAGGTGCTTGATAGATTTTATAACAAGTGTAAAAGTGAAAGAAAGCCATCAAAATCTTGTTACAAGTTCAAGCATCAATCGTGCATTTATGTCTACGACTGATCAAGTTCAAGAATATAGAACTTTAATCCTTCCCATAGGCAAAATGAAATACAATCTATCAAGTTAATCATTCAAAATTCCATAACCTTGAAGAAAATCCAACCCAAAATAGTCATGGGTTACTCATTGAATCCCAAGCTAAAAATCTAGCCTATCATTTTTAAATTAGCAAAATGCCCAAAAATGATGAACCTTAACATTTCAAGTTGCTGTATGAAAATAAATGCAGAAGAATAAAAATAACAAGCTGAAAGATAATAAAAATAAATAAATAAATATAGAATGCCGAAATGCTCTTGGCCGAAAGGTCTGAAATGAAAACATAAAGCTCTAAAAAAAAAAAATTAAAATCAGTCGACAGCAACTAAGAATTTAAGAAAGAAAACTAGGAAGAAATGGAAACGTAAACAAGACAAAGAGAATCCAAAAAGCCACCGCCTAGGACTGAACCCCTAAGAACAAAGAACAGAAAAGAATAAAAACTCACCTCCATGAAAACGTAAAAAAAAAAAAAAAACCCAAAAGTAAAGAAGACCAGCTCCACCAAGGTCTGCATCTCCTCAGAACTAAGAAAAGACAAAAAAAAAAAAAAAAAAAAAAACTCCAAACCCCCAATATGAGAGAGTTCCGTCCCCACCGAAAATGAAGACTGAACCAAAAAAGCAAAGAAATAAAAATGAACACCAAGTGCCTGGCTGAGCCTCCCATGCCATCTCCTGCATGGCCTGCTGTGGTCCCAGGTTGTGAACTATTGTGAGGCCATTTGCCAGCTCCTTCTTTCTCACGTGCTTGCCTTTAATTTTAGTGCACTCCAGCGTGTGGCAAGTCCATGTCCCTTCTCCTTGCATTTCTAAAAAAATGCCCTACATCAATTCAAATTAAGTGTTCATAATGAGAGGGATAAAATTGAAATATTAATTTTGATATGACCTAACAGCTGCATTATAAATCTTTTCGAGCACAAATTATCAGAATTCATCAATTGATTAATCAACTGCATAATTAAGTGCTTAACTACTTTTTAGTTACACAATTTATCCACTTAAACAGCTTAATCATGCAATTTTAACACTTTATCAGCGAGTACACCGAGCTGACCAAGTTGGTGCAAAATAAGAGGGAAGCCATCGAGAGGCTCAATGCCAAGATCAAAGACCTAGAATCTGAGCTGTCTTTAGCACGGGATGCAGTGCAATCCCGCAACCTTCAGATCTAGGTCCAAGAGTCCCATTGGAAGGAGATTTCTTCCCAGTTGAAGAACGTCCAGGATGTACGGGACTTGGCCTGGGGTTACGGCTATAAGGAGGGTCGTGAGAGGTTAAGAGACCACATCATTCAGAATTAGGGGCCGAACTGAGGTATCTCCACTTGGCCTCTCTTGAGCTTGACTTGTAGGCTTTCCGCTTTACTAGGACTTTGAGCAAGGACTTGGTACCGGCCACTTTTCCTAATCCCCCTCTGCATCCCCAGCCTTAAGGACTTCTTGTAATCTTCCCCCCTTTCAGTTTGCGAACGCTTGTAATTCTCTCTATAAATAACACTTGTATTGAATAAAATTGAGATTTCCTAATTTCCAGCTTTCCTTCATTTTTTGCTCAGGATTGGGTTGTTGGTTTAGTTTACGAAAGTGAGGATAGGGAAGTTATGTGACTTGTTCCCGATATGAACCCCATTGGTCTTCAAGGCAGATCCTCGGACTTGGCTTTGTGGAGAGTCAAGGGATTCGTGTTGGAGCACGAGGGTCGGCAAGTCAAGGAACTTGTGTTCTTGGGGCCTTGTGGGCAAGTCCTGGGACTTGAGCCTAGCCTGACTTAGCTGTGAGTCAAGGCATACAAGCCTTTTCACATAAACCCAAACCATATCTAAGGGCTGGGCGTGTGCATACTTGTGTGTGTGTGTGTGTTGACTCACTAAGAAATGAGTAGCATAAAGGCTATCCCAAGTGCAAGAGGATGTCGTGTAATAATTAAGAATAAAATTCCTAGATCGTCTCCTCTAGGAAAATTTTTTAAATTCAAACTCATATAAAATGATGAAAAGTTTCACAAATAAAAGTGATGGCATGTACAATGAATGGAAGAGTGCAACAAAAATAAAAATGGCACTAGTCATGGACTAGATTCATACTTTTGAATTTTTTTTAGTGTCGAAATGGAACGTAAAAGATGAAAAAATGGAAATTACCACTTAAGGATTCAACTACGCTTAACAATTTTAATTAATCTAAAAATTAAATAATAAACAAAAATTAATCTAAAATGTAATTGTAATGCATATTTAATAGAAGATTAAAGAAATAAGAAAAATGACTGACATAAAATAAAATAAACAACAAATAAAATGCCCAAAAATTTAATAAAAAAATATCAAGAATACACCATAAATTTCAAATTGAAATTAAATAAAAAGTATGGAATGAAAAGAGCAAGCCAAATGAATGGAGATGGAGATTAAAAGCAGTGGAGGAGGCTGGACTGTAGCAGCAATTGGACCCCTCAAGGATCTCTTCAACGACATTGCAATGTAGACTCAAGATATATAAAATAATGAATAAATTCCCAACAAGCGTGCAGCGTCTTCAATCCCAAAGAAAAATTGTATCTGGCACTGAAATGAATAAAATGCCTAATAGAAGAAAAAGATGTGTGCGGCCGCGGTGTTCCAAGTCCAAAATTATGTACGACGTTCAATGAAAAATAAAATGAAAAGAATGTGTTCCCCGTAGGTCAAAGTCTCCCTTGAATCATGGTTGCCATAGAAGTCTTCAAGTCCTATAATGCCAGATAAAAGAAATCCCTTCCGTGCAAATTGAATCTCCAAAAAGCAATATATATGTTGCGGGGCCCCTTTGAATAAATGCATATATATATATATATATATGTTGCCATGCCCTTTTTAAGTTCCTTTTCATTTCTTAGCCTATATAAAAAAAATAAAAATAAAAATTAGAAATCAAATAAAATAAAAATAAATAATAGAATATCAAAAATATGTTATGCATGTAAAGGAATATTGTCCAATTAAATCACAAGTTATAATATTAAGCAAAACCATGCTATTTATCAATTTAAATCACAACTCAAATTTATGCATCTTAATCATTTTTCCATCTAAAACCAATAATAATGTAATAAAAGAATTAAAATATATTGGTTCTAAATGTATAAAAATATGCAATATCTCAACTCAATCATGTGTGTGTGTGTTTGTGCCCCTTTGCCCTTCCTTTCTCTTCCTCTTCCCATAAGGATTCTTCTAGAATCTAGGTCAGTGTGTGCGCCCCTTTCCCATGCAAACCTTTAGCTTCCTCATCATCACCTACTTATAGAAAGCCCCAATTCCTAGTGCATGCATGAAAGTTGGCTAAGTGTTGGTTGGTCTCCCCTAGGGTAGAAATGAAGCGCCCTTGAACGAAACTCTAAGGCCTCTTGAGAACTTGTGCATGTGGCTCTTGCTGTTTCCCATGCGCCTCTTCCCCTACTCCCACTTTTGAGTCTAGGTTTATTGCAACTAAGGAATGAACTTGTATGTGTGCCAAGTGGCATGTGAGTGGGTGAGTGGGCCATTTTTCCTAGGTGTTCTAACCCTTCCATACTCCTCTCTTCCTTTGGCTTATTCTAGAAGTTCTCATGCATTGTTGCCAAGTGGCAACGAGGTGCTTACGAACAATGCATCTTCCCTAGGTTTCAAATGATGGGATTCCTAGGGAAAGAGCAAAAGAACCCTTCCTCTTCCAAGTTGGCACCACATTGCCCTAAACCCTAGTTAGCGTTTTGCCTAATTCCCTAATTTCCCCTCCTCGGCCTATTACCACCTAACCCTTTGTTCCTCTACTGGGTTTGGAAAACTAGGCTATTAGGCCCAAGTGATTCCTTCAAGCCCAGTCCTTTTCCATTCATTGGTTTTGTATTGGGCCAGTCATCCCCTCTTGCCAAGCATGAGGGTCAACGACGAGTGCTCGGCCATACATGTTGCACGACCTACTCTATAGTATTTGGTTGAGCCTAGCTTCACATGCCACTTGACCCCCTCTCACCAAGTGCAAGGGTCAACGATGTAAGTTTAGCCTATTCGCTGCTCGGCCTCCATAAAGGGTTTCTGGCGAGCTTGGCTTCACATGCTGCTCGACTCCCTGTCGCCACGCACAAGGGTCAACGAGGCATGCCTGTCCATACATGCGATCGACCTCCTCTAGAGTATTTGGGCAAGCTCGACTTCACATGCCTCTCGGCCCCCTTTCGCCAAGCGCAAGGCTCAACTAGGCAAGTTCAGCTTATGCGCTGCTCGACATCCACAAAGCTTATGTTTTGCTCAACCTTTGGGGAGGATTAGCCAAACAAGCCTGGCCTAAGTGATGTTCCACCAACGTGGATGTTCATGGGCAAGTAGGTCTCTTGGCTCAGTGGGCTACTGCGAAATATACAAACCTGCCCTCGTGGCAAGGGAAGTTATCCACTTGTCGGGAAGAAACAAAGCCAAGTTCTCAACGAACGATCAACACACAACCGCCTGTGAGATGCTCATGCGTAACGTAAATAGGATGGAAAAGAATAATAGTGGCAAAGGCAATAGAATACTGACTCGTGGTCAAATGTGCTTCCAAGTGTAGAAGTGTCAAGTTGTATCAAGGATAAGTCCAGGATCGTATTTCCACAGGGACAATGGGTTATCAAAGCGTATAAGAGATTTGTGAGTAACAAATGAATCAAGTATGAGAGATGAAAATAAAATTCAAATGCAATGCAAAAATAATCGAAGTTTGAATTAGAATTTCTAATCAAAAAGGCAAATTAACAAACACTTGGGTTGGGTATGAGACTCTCTTTATTTCGGATTCTAGATAATTTTCTCGATTAACAATCCAATCAAGGCATTGATAAAAGGATAATAAAAAAGTTATGCTCAAGTTTTTGCAATATTTTCTTTTCTAAGGGATTCTCTACTTTACTAGCCAAATACATATTAACAAACAATCGAGAGAAGCCTTGATAATTTTCAAGCTTTTGTTGTCCCTAACGTCTACAACAAAACAAGAGCAAGAGCCACAATCTATTATCAATTCAAATCCGACTAATAATATAGAGTGATCATCATTTATCGACAAAATATTGCACTATACTAGAATCCAAAACAAATCAAGCTTCATTCCACAACCCAAGCTTCAAAAATTAGCTACGCATGATAATTCTAACAACAAAGATTAATCTAAGTAAAGCCATAACAAAAACTGAGAAAAATACAAACTAAAAACCTCTACTCTGCCGCCTTGTGTCTAACATGAAAAAGAAAAGAAATTAAAATTCAAGACTACTGCTGCGCCGAAGGACTCAAAATAAAAGCAAGAAAAACTAATGTATAAAATTCAAACCAGCTGCTTCTGTCTTAAACGAAGAAGAAAGAAAATAAAAATAATGACTACTCTATTGCTAGCATTGACTCACTCAAAAATGAGTAGCACTAAAGCTATCCCAAGTGCAGGAGGATGTCGTGTAATAATTAGAAATAAATTCCTAGATCGTCTCCTCAAGAAAAGTTACTTAGAAATCAAACTCGTTGAAAAAGGTGAAAAACTTCACAAAGAGAAAATAAAATGATGGTATGTGCAATGGATGGGAGAGGACACTAGTCTTGGACTAGATTCATATTTTTGGATTTTGATTGTCGGATCGGAATGTAAAGGACTAATAGATTAAACTCAGAAATTGATAAAACTAAATTAAGAATTAAACTAAATTAGGAAGTAATTGATAAAATATGCACTGAAATTGAAAAGCCCCAAAATCAATGTTCTAGGGTTCATCATTATATTCAAATCACAAATTCTCAAATTAAACCACCGTAATTGTAATCACTACTAAAATGAAAGTTTAACGAAACGATAAAAATAAATAACATGAATTGAATGAATAAAAAATAAATTTCTCAAACGTCTAAATAAAAATTCTCTAAAATAATTCAGAAACTCAAAACTGAAATGAAATAGCAAGTAGGGAATTGAAAAGATCAAGCCAGTTGAATGGAGATGAAGATTCGAAGCGGTGGAGGAGGCTGAGCTGCAGTGGCAATTGGACCCCTCAAGGAGTTCTTCAATCTGCTGCAGTGTGAGTGAATGATCCAGTGGAAATTGTGTAGCTGTGTGAATGATCGATTGAATGAATCCTCCTCTTCGAATCTGAACGAAAATCAAAGGAAAAATGAATTCTAAGTGTTTCTCTACTCAAAAATCGAGTTTTCCAGCCCAAGAGTCATCCTAAGATGTAAAAAAAGCATATATATACTCTGATGGCAGAATGAACCCTAATCTGTAAAAATGCGATATTCACTTGAGCGGAGTGTCGAGCGAACATCGAGCATTCGACTCTGCCTAAGTTCGCTCGAGCGGCCTGTCGAGCGAACATCGAGCGTTCGACTCTGCCAGAATTCGCTCGAGCGGCCAAATGCCTCCGCTTGAGCGATCTCTTTTCCCGCATCTCGCTCGAGCCCACTGTCGAGCGGAAGTCGAGCGTTTGAATCTGCCTGACTTCCCTCGAGCGGCCAGAAGCCGCCGCTCGAGTGAAATGTACCATAATCCATATTAATAGGCAGTTGATAAAATTAGAGCAGAATTTCATACTTTTAATCAATTAAAATCACAACTTTGATTTATTCATTTTTTCATATAAAACCAATGATAAAGTAATGAAAGAATTAATATATATTGGTTCCAAAAGCATTAAAATGCAATAATTCAACTCAATCACACCCCCCAACTAGCATTTTGCTAATCCTTGAGCAAAATAGTGAAAATTAATTGAGATGAATATTGCATAAAGATCGAAATTCAAACAAAAACAATCAAACACAATTCTGAATTCTCACAAAAGTGACACGTTACTACTCAACCCCCAAGGGTTATACCCACCAAGACTATCTTAACAATCTTTCACATAGAATTAAGGCAAATGTCTCAGAACTCAAATGTGTGTGTGGAGCTAGATCGGTTGTGTGTTCCTCATTACTAGCCATAATTTGCCATAGGATTTTTCAACCTTAAGATTAATCATTGCTGATTCTAACTACCTCAAAGCCCAAGGGTCTAGCAGTTTTCACGCCAGCTCTATTTTTAAAGGTTGGACACTCAACCCCCAAAGTCTTGGGTAACTATTTCTAGCCCTTTTTACTTAGGAAAGTTCACTAAGTTGCCTTTATTCCTTTTCTCTCTCTTTTTTTTTCTTTTTTTTCTTTTTTTTCTTTTCATTCTAATCTTTTCAAATCCTTTTCCCTTTTTTTTTCTTTGTTTTCTTTTTTCTTTTTTTTTTTCTTTTTGGCATGGCTCGGTAGTCCTGCAGTTTACTTCTCCAGTGTTAAATCAATGAATGGTAAATAAGGAACACTACAAGCGTAAGCATGTGCAAAATGTCCTTCAAAATTTGCCTTTCGTTCTACAAAAATTTTATCAAGTTTCATCTCAATAAGCATAACATCCCGGTGTTTCAAGCCACATATCAACAAAATATGATGCATCAAAAATCATGCTCTATGTTTAAGCTTGAAAATAAATCTTCACAAATGATCCCGCTCAACTACTCCACCAAGATGCTCAAATTTCACAAATCTTATTTATTTATTTATTTATTTTATTTTATTTTTGAAACTGTGCACACATGCTACCCCCCAACTAGTGAGAGACAGTCCTCAATGAGTCGAGCGAAAGAAAAGAAAGTGCACAGAACTAAGCAAGCGAAACAAACAATCAATCATGAAATATAAAATCAAAGCAAAAGAACAAATAAAAACAAAGCAAGTAAAGAAAACTGTAAAGAAAGAGAAACAAATCAAAACACTTTCCTAGGGTCTTGCACAAGCAAGATCTCTTCATGTGGATCAAAGACCTTCAGAAATGACTTTAGACGTTGTCCGTTGACAGTGAAGCTATTACCATTCTTCGGATTGACAATGTCTACCGCACCATGAGGAGGAACGGTCTTTACAATGTACGGCCCACTCCATCGGGATTTCAACTTTCCAGGAAAAATGTGCAAGCGAGAGTTGTAAAGAAGAACTTCCTGGCCAAGTGTGAAATGCTTTGGATGAATTTTCTGATCATGCAGAATTTTCATGCGTTCCTTTGCAATCTGAGCGTTGTCATAAGCATTCCAACGAGCTTCATCCAATTCATTGATCTGCAATTTTCTCAACCCTGAAGCTTCATCAAGTGACATGTTAACATGTTTTATGGCCCAAAGAGAGCGATGCTGAATATCAACAAGTAAATGACAAGCTTTACCATAAACTAATCGATAAGGAGACATCCCTAGATTTGTTTTAAAAGCTGTCCTATAAGCCCACAAAGCATCAAGAAGTTTAACCGACCAATCTTTCCTATTAGGCTTGATGGTTTTCTTTAAAATAATTTTTATCTCTCTGTTTGCCAATTCAGCTTGCCCATTTGTTTGAGGGTGATAAGGGGTAGAAACTCTATGTGTAATACCATATTTCTTCACAAGTGTAGAAAATGGTTTGTTGCAAAAATGAGAACCCCCATCACTTATAATATCTTTTGGCATGCCAAAACGAGCAAACAAAGATTGCAAAAATTTCATGACAACATGATGGTCATTTGTTTTGCAAGCAATGGCCTCCACCCATTTTGAAACATAATCCACAGCTAAAAGAATATATGTGTTTCCAAAAGAAACCAGAAAAGGTCCCATGAAATCTATTCCCCAACAATCAAAAATTTCTAAAGTCAGAATAGGGGAAAGAGGCATCATGTCTCTTTTGCTAATGGATCCCAATTTTTGACAAGGCTCACAAGCCTTGCAAAAATTATAAGCATCTTTAAACATGGAAGGCCAGTAAAAACCGCTTTGCAAAATTTTTGAAACTGTTTTCTTTGCTGAAAAATGACCACCACATGCACCCATATGACAAAATCTCAAAACAGAAGAAAACTCATCATCAGGAATGCATCTTCGAATCAATTCGTCCGAACAATATTTAAAAAGATATGGATCATCAAAATAAAAGTGTTGTACCTCAGAGAGAAACCGACGCTTATCTTGGGTGGACCATTTAGAAGGCATTCTCTCAGTCACCAGATAATTGACTATGTCAGCATACCAGGGAGCTCTATCAACCACAAACAGCTGCTCATCCGGGAAACTATCATCAAGAGGAAGGCTGACATTTGAAGAAGGAGATGATGACAATCTAGAGAGGTGGTCAGCTACCACGTTTTCAACTCCTTTCTTGTCCTTAATGTTGATGTTAAACTCTTGAAGTAATAGAATCCAGCGAATCAAGCGTGGCTTTGCATCTTTCTTAGCCAACAAATACTTAAGAGCAGAGTGGTCAGTGAAAATAGTAACAGGAGAACCAAGAATATAAGTTTGAAATTTATCAAGTGCAAAAACCACTGCAAGCAATTCTTTTTCAGTAGTGGTATAATTTTTCTGGGCATCATTGAAGGTCCTACTAGCATAATAAATCACAAATGGCCTATTATCCACCCGCTGCCCCAAAACAGCTCCTAAGGCATAGTCACTAGCATCTGTCATAATCTCAAAGGGAAGATCCCATTGCGGAGGTTGCACAATAGGTGCAGTGGTAAGCGATTTCTTAAGGGTATCAAAAGATTTTTGGCACTCATCAGTCCAAACAAATTCAATATCATTTTGCAAAAGAGTGGACAAAGGTTTTGCAATAGAACTAAACCCTTGAATAAACCGCCTATAAAAGCTAGCATGACCAAGAAAAGAACGAATATCCCTAACTGTCCTAGGAATAGGAAGTTTAGATATTAATTCAATCTTTGCCTTGTCAACCTTTATACCCTCAGAAGAAACAATATGCCCCAATACAATGCCCTGAGTGACCATAAATTGGCATTTCTCCCAATTAAGTAAAAGATTTCTTTCCTCACATCTCTGGAGAATACGTGCCAAATTATGCAAACAACTCTCAAAGGATTTTCCAAAAACAGAGAAATCATCCATGAATATTTCACAAATGTCATCAATCATATCAGAAAAAATACTCATCATGCATCTCTGAAAAGTAGCTAGAGCATTACACAAACCAAAAGGCATTCTAGTAAAAGCAAAAGTGCCAAAAGGACAGGTAAAAGTGGTTTTCTCCTGATCCTCAGGTGCTACAGCAATTTGATAATAACCAGAATAGCCATCCAAGAAACAATAATATGCATTACCAGCTACTCTTTCCAAAATTTGATCCAAGAATGGTAAAGGAAAATGATCCTTCCTACTGGCTGAGTTAAGTTTTCTATAGTCAATGCACATTCTCCAGCCAGTAACCATTCTAGTTGGAATCAACTCATTTTTATTATTTTTTATGTCAGTCAAATCAGATTTCTTTGGTACCACTTGAGTTGGACTTACTCACTTACTGTCTGAGATGGGATAAATGATACCCACTGCGAGTAACTTAAGCACCTCCTCTTTCACAACTTCCTTCATGGTAGGATTGAGCCTACGTTGAGCATCACGAACTGGTCTAGCATCGTCTTCAAGATGGATTCTGTGGGTACATACAGCAGCATCAATGCCTTTGATGTCAGCTATTGTCCAACCAATTGCGCCTCGATGCTTCCTTAATACTTCAATCAACTGGGCTTCATCCTTCTGATTTAGCTTTGAGGAAATCACCACCGGAAAAGTGCCTTCTTCAGGACCAAGGAACACATACTTTAAATCTTGAGGAAGTGGTTTCAGTTCCAACTGGGGAACTTCTTCCTCTGAAGATTTAAGCATGTCTGGTGGTGGTAGAGCTTCAAACTGGGGTTTCCATCTTGCTCCCGCAAATTGTACTTCAAGTGGTAAAGATGAATCTGCAAAACAATCAAAAAAATCAAAGTCATCTTCATTGATATGATCAATTTTCTCATCAAGTAAAAATTCAGGTGTCTGAAAAATATAATCATCATCAGAGAATGGAGAAGTTGAGCAAATAAAATCTGTTGGTGTAAAACTCTCCATAGCATTCAGATCGCTTGTGTCATCAAAATGTGCTGGCATCTTGCAAGCGTTGAAAACGTTCAACTCAAGTGCCATGTTCCCAAAGGTAAGCTTCAAAACTCCACTTCTGCAATTGATGAATACATTTGATGTAGCTAGAAATGGTCTTCCTAGGATGACAGGAGCTTGATAAATAGTGGAGACCGGCTGCTGCGTGTCAAGAACCACAAAATCCAGTAGTAGAATTTGTCCACCTGGACCAACACGTCCTCTACAATACCCCTTGGTACCTTAACGAATCTGTCAGCCAGCTATAGCATGATGGAGGTCTTTTTCAGCTCACCCAATCCCAACTGCTCATATATTGAGAACGGTAGCAAGTTCACACTACTCCCCAAATCAAGTAAAGCTCTCCCAATGCGTGATTCACCAATCATAATGGAAATGTTGGGAGAGCCAGGATCTCCAAACTTCTGAGGAGTCTCGCTCAATATCAATGCACTAACTTGCTCCGTTAGGAAAGCTTTCTTCTTCACATTTAGCTTCCTCTTCAC
Source organism: Carya illinoinensis (assembly GCF_018687715.1). NCBI lineage: Eukaryota > Viridiplantae > Streptophyta > Magnoliopsida > Fagales > Juglandaceae > Carya > Carya illinoinensis. The sequence continues at coordinate 17,140,407 of NC_056762.1, forward strand.
TGTGCACAAGTCCTTCAAAAATTTTGCATATGAAGGCACTTGTTGTATGGCATCCAAGAGTGGAATATTGATCTTCACTTGCTTGAAAATCTCTTGAATCTCCGTGTGATACTTGTTCTTTTGGCCAGCTGCCAATCTCTGAGGATAGGGAACCACAGGTTGGTATCCCTTACTAGTCTCAACATCTGCACTCACAGGCTTCTTCAGCTCTGGTCTCACTACCTCCGGTTCTTTCTCAACTTCATCAGTCTCTGTTACATCTTCAGGTGTAGGGCCAACTACCTGTGTGTCTATAGGCATCTCTGGTTGGGGAACTTCCTTCCCACTTCTCAAAGTAAGAACTGCCTTTGCTGTCTCAATAACATCCCCTAAGACATTATGCACTTGCTGTTGTTGCTGCTTGTACACTTGAGGATTAGGCTGAGGTTGTGCTGGAAATTTCCCTTTCTCTAGGGTGCTCAAGGTTGTGCTCATCTTATTAATAGTGCCTCGCAACTCATTTATGGCCTGAGTGTTCTGATTATTTGTGGTGGCCTGAATCTGCATGAATTGCTGAAGTGTATTGGCCATCTGAGCCATACTGTCATCTAGACTCTTCTTTGCAGATGATGAAGGCTGAGAACTCTGTGCAACTACATGAGGCTGAAATCCAGGAAGAGCTACATAAGGATAGCTCTGAAGATTCAGATATGGCGGATACTGGTGCTGAGGAGCACCCTGATTAAATTGGCTGCTGCTGAGGTGGTGGGGACCTACCAGGCTGATCATTTCTCCATGAGAAATTTGGGTGATTCCTCCACCCAGGATTATATGTGTTGGAGAAAGGCTGATTCTGTGCTCTATTAACCCAGTTAGCTGATTACATCTGCTCAGACCCACCTTCTTGAAATACTGGCATAATCGGGCAGTCTTGGGTCTTATGGTTTGAATCAGCACATATAGAACATGCCTCTACCACCTTCACGGCCTTCACTTTTTTCATTTCCATGACCTCTAGTCTTCTAGTCAATGCAGCTATTTGGGCCTGAACATCGGTGTCTTCTTTAAGCTCATATCTACCCCCTCCAGAAATAGCCCTCAGTGGCTGTGCTGCTAATGGAACTCGATCAGTACGAGTGTTCCACTGTTGTGCACTCTCAGCAAGGTAGTCAAAAAATGATAGTGCTTCATCAGGTTCCTTGCTGAAGAACTCCCCATTGCACATTGTCTGAACAAACTGCTTGCATTCTGGAGTAAGACCAGTGTAAAAATAGCTCACCAACCTCCAAGATTCAAAACCATGATGTGGACAGATGTTCATCAAATCCTTAAATTTTTTCCAACTGGCCTGAAAGGTCTCATCAGGTCTCTGACTGAACTGACTAATTTGCTCTTGCAAAAACTGAGTTCTCTGAAAAGGAAAAATTTTTTGTAAGAATTCACGCTGCATATCAGACCAACTAGAAATAGAATTAGGCCTCAAAGAATTAAACCAAATCTTCGCTTTATCCTTTAAAGAGAAAGGAAATAAACGAAGTCTAATGAATTCATCAGTAACAGCCCTAGTGATAAAAGTAGTACAAGCCAACTCAAAATCTGTCAAGTGCTGGTAAGGACTCTCAGAATCCATCCTGTGGAACTGGGGTATCACTGACATCATGCCATGCTTAATAGAGAAATTAGATGCATTTTCAGGTAAAACAATGCATGAAGGTGTAGTGGTGCGAGTGGGTTGCAAATAATCCTTAAAAGTGCGTGGTGCAGGTGCAGCCATGTTTTCTGGTTCAATTTCAATTTCCTCACCTGACTCACTTATAGAAAAGACAGAAGAGTTATCTATCTCCAAACTGTGTATACTACTCTCAACACTCGATGTGACTCTATGCACCCTATTTGAACTGTCCCTCACCCATGACATGAAACATCAGTTTAAAGAGCATAATAAAAATAACGAGTTTAAATTTAAGTTAAAATACTTTCCCCGGCAACGGCGCCAAAAACTTGACTCACTCAAAAATGAGTAGCACTAAAGCTATCCCAAGTGCAGGAGGATGTCATGTAATAATTAGGAATAAATTCCTAGATCGTCTCCTCAGGAAAAGTTACTTAGAAATCCAACTCGTTGAAAAAGGTGAAAAACTTCACAAAGAGAAAATAAAATGATGGTATGTGCAATGGATGAGAGAGGACACTAGTCTTGGACTAGATTCATATTTTTGGATTTTGATCGTCGAATCGGAATGTAAAGGACTAATAGAATAAACTCAGAAATTGATAAAACTAAATTAAGAATTAAACTAAATTAGGAAGTAATTGACAAAATATGCACTGAAATTGAAAAGCCCCAAAATCAATGTTCTAGGGTTCATCATTATATTCAAATCACAAATTCTCAAATTAAACCACCGTAATTGTAATCACTACTAAAATGAAAGTTTAATGAAACGATAAAAATAAATAACATGAATTGAATGAATAACAAATAAATTTCTCAAACGTCTAAATAAAAATTCTCTAAAATAATTCAGAAACTCAAAACTGAAATGAAATAGCAAGTAGGGAATTGAAAAGATCAAGCCAGTTGAATGGAGATGAAGATTCGAAGTGGTGGAGGAGGCTGAGCTGCAGTGGCAATTGGACCCCTCAAGGAGTTCTTCAATCTGCTGCAGTGTGAGTGAATGATCCAGTGGAAATTGTGTAGCTGCGTGAATGATCGATTGAATGAATCCTCCTCTTCGAATCTGAACGAAAATCAAAGGAAAAATGAATTCTAAGTGTTTCTCTACTCAAAAACTGAGTTTTCCAGCCCAAGAGTCGTCCTAAGATGTAAAAAAAACATATATATACCCTAACGGCGGAATGAACCCTGATCTGTAAAAATGTGATATTCGCTCGAGCGGAGTGTCGAGCGAACATCGAGCGTTCAACTCTGCCTAAGTTCGCTCGAGCGGCCTGTCGAGCGAACATCGAGCGTTCGACTCTGCCAAAATTCGCTCAAGCGGCCAAATGCCTCCGCTCGAGCGATCTCTTTTCCCGCATCTCGCTCGAGCCCACTGTCGAGCGGAAGTCGAGCGTTTGAATTTGCCTGACTTCGCTCGAGCGGCCAGAAGCCGCCGCTCTCTGGCCGCTCGAGCGAAATGTACCATAATCCATATTAATAGGTAGTTGATAAAATTAGAGCAGAATTTCATGCTTTTAATCAATGAAAATCACAACTTTGATTTATTCATTTTTTCATATAAAACCAATGATAAAGTAATGAAAGAATTAATATATATTGGTTCCAAAAGTATTAAAAATGCAATAATTCAACTCAATCAAGCATCTAAACGAAAAGCAAAGTTGATATTAATGTCTGTAAAGCAAAACAAGCCGGCTGCTGTCTTGCCACCTGCTGCGTCCAGACGAAGACAACTCCAGTAAGACAAGCAAGTCGCCTGCTACTAACGGAAGAGAAAGAAAATGTCTGGAAGAACAAAAAACAGAAAGAAAGTAAAGCTATGAAAATAAAATGCAAGAAGCTACTCTACTACTCTTGCTGCTACTCTCCAAACCAAAAGCAAGAAAAATGAATGAAGGTAATAAGAATAATGAAGCCGCCTGCTACTAAACGAAAAGAAAGGAAAATAAGAACTCAGCCCACTCTACTGCTACGTCCAAAACGAAGGCAATGTCTGGAACTCAAAAACACAATAGCATGCCAAAAGGCTACTGAAAATAAACTAGAAAACCGAGAGCTTTAGAGAACCCCCGCCTGAAACGAAAACTGGAAAAAAAAAAGTAAAACTCTCTTCTGCAACCTAAAGAAAAGAAAGTAACAACTCTCAGCTAAGCTCCCCTGTCCACTCCCATAGCATTTCAGCCTTCTTTCATTTTATAGCCGTGTGTTTGTGAGCTGTACATGTGATGCCGTGGTGACCTTCCATGTGCAAAAGCAAGAAAGCTGAAATGAATAGCTAGCCTTCCATGATCCCATGTGATCTCTTGCTGCTCCAGCTTCTAAAACAAAAGAAAGAAGGTAATAAACTCTCTGCTGCTGCACATTGAACTTCCGGAAAGGAAGAGAGAAATAATTCTGCTGCTGTCCGAGTGTCTGCAACGTGCTGCTTTCCAAGTGTGCTGTCTACTGTGTTTGTTCTGCTGGTCTGTATGTGTGAGAGTTCGAATGAGTGCTGTCCGAGTGAGGCTATTGATCTCCTGCTGCACGTCCAGCTACTCAAAAAAGAAAGAACAAATCTGCTGCTGCTGCACGTGTGAGTTTTCTGCAAGTGTTGTGTCCGAATGAGTGGTTGCTGTCAGCTGCATGTTTGCATGTGTTGATCCGCTACATGGTGTCCATGTGAGTTTCGTTCTGCATGTGCATTGCATGTGTGAGTGGCTGCTGTCCTGCATGTGTGAGATGGTCTGCATGTGTACATGTGTGCATGCATGTGTGAGTCCGAATGTGTTTGCACTTTTCTGCATGTGTGCATGTGATCCTGCATGTGTCCGAATGGTCTGCATGTTTGCATGTGTGAGTCCACTGCATGGTGTCCGAATGAGTGGTTGATGTCCATGTGATTTTCTTTCTTCATGTGTGAGTTGGTGTGATCCGAATGATGTTGCATTTGATCTCTATTAGATGATATTCCATAAAACCATAATTAACTTCTCTATTTTCTCATAGGTCCCATTCTTCTTTCCTTCCATAAATTCCCTACAATATATAAATGAAATGATATTATAGTTTAAGTATTTCACGGGCAAATATGAGACTTTGATGTGCAAAAATATTGGCATCAATTAATTTGACATTGAATATTAGAATTTGATGCATAATTAAGTGTTCAATTCTTATTTGATAAAATAAATCACTCATTTAAACAACTTAATTATGCAATTCTAACCCTTTATCCCACCCTTTACTATATCAGCAAACCAAGGCAAATTTTCAACTAACATAAGATGTTCATCAGGAAAAGAATCAAGAATAGGTGTCGGTTGTTCAGTTTCAGCAACTGTGAGCCTAGACAAATGGTCGGCTACCACATTTTCTACTCCTTTCTTGTCCTTGATGATAATATTGAACTCCTGGAGTAAAAGTATCCATCTAATCAACCTTGGTTTTGCATCTTTCTTTGTCAATAAAGACTTGAGAGCTGCATGGTCAGTAAAGATGACTATAGGAGAACCAAGAATATATGCATGAAACTTCTCTAAAGCAAATACCACAGCAGGTAATTCTTTTTCAGTAGTAGAATAATTTTTTTGAGCAAAATTCAAAGTTTTACTTGCATAGTAAATGACATAAGGAAGTTTGTTCCTACGCTGTCCAAGAACAGCTCCTACAGCAAAATCACTTGCATCACACATGATTTCAAAAGAAATTGACCAATCAGGAGGTTGAAGAATAGGAGCAATGGTTAGCAAAGTTTTAAGCCGAAAAAGTTTCTTGACACTCGGGTGTCCAATCAAATTTTACATCATTCATCAATAGCTTACATAGAGGCTTAGAAGTAGAGCTAAAGTCTTTGATAAATCTCCTATAAAAACCCGCATGCCCAAGAAAAGATCTAATGTCTTTTATTGACTTGGGTGTAGGAAGTTTTGAAATCAACTCAATTTTTGCTCTATCTACTTCAAGTCCTCTAGATGAAACAATATGTCCCAAAACAATGCCCTGTTGTACCATGAAATGGCACTTCTCCCAATTAAGTAGCAATTGCTTCTCTTCACACCTGGCCAAAACAGCTTGTAAATTGGTTAAACAACTCTCAAATAAATCATCAAATATAGAAAAATCATCCATAAACACTTCTAGAGTGTTCTCAATCATGTCACTAAAGATGCTGAGCATGCATCTTTGAAAAGTTGCTGGTGCATTGCATAAACCAAAAGTCATTCTCCTAAAAGCAAAAGTACCAAAAGGACAAGTAAAGGTGGTCTTTTCTTGATCCTCTGGTGCTATTTCTAATTGATAGTAACCAGAGAATCCATCTAAGAAACAATAAAAGGCATGTCCAGCAACTTTTTCTAACACTTGATCAAGAAAATGCAAAGGAAAATGATCTTTCCTAGTGGCGGCATTCAACTTCCTATAATCTATACACATGCGCCAACCAGTAGGAATCCTCGTAGGAATCGATTCATTTTGTTCAATTTTAACAATGGTAAGCCCGGATTTTTTTGGAACTACATGAATATGAATTACCCATTTGCTATCCGAGATGGGGTAAATGATACCCACATCAAGCAATTTCAACACCTCACCTTTAACCACTTCCTTCATTGTGGGATTCAACCTTCTTTGCATTTCCCTCGAAGGCTTTGCATCATCTTCTAAATAAATTATATGGGTACACTCCAAGGGACTTATACCTTTTATATCAGCTATTGTCCACCCAATAGACTTTTTATGCTTCTTAAGGACCTCTAGCAATTTATCTTCTTGTTCACTAGTTAAGTGAGAAGAAATTACCACAGGGAAGGTGCTTTGTGGTCCTAAGAAAGCATACTTTAACTCCAATGGAAGAGGTTTGAAGTCCAAAGTTGGGGATTGCTCCTCCGAAGGCTTGAGGGTTGATGTCAATGGTGGAAGTTGCTCAAATTTTGGCCTCCATGGTGGAGTAACTTGCTGACCTATTGAGGAAACAAGAGATGAGTTAGTAACATTATCAAATATTTTCAAATCTACTTCAAATTCCTCTAAAGAGTCAATAAGTTGAAAGTAATGTGCAGAATTTTCATCAATGAAATTTTCCAGCAAATTCACTTCATGAACTTCTTCAACTTCTTGCGGTTGCCTGCAAAGATTGAAAATATTTAGCTCCAAGGTCATATTTCCAAAACTCAACTTCTACAATTTATGAGTGCATTAGAAGTAGCCAAGAAGGGTCTTCCTAAGATAACAGGTGCTTGGAAGGTAGAATGATTAGTCAATTGCATGTCGAGTACGACAAAGTCTACTAGATAGTAAAATTTGTCTACTTGAACCAAAACATCTTCCACAACACCCCTTGGAATCTTAATAGACCTATCAGCCAACTGCAATGTGATAGAAGTAGATTTCAACTCACCCAATCCAAGCTGAACATAAACATTATAAGGCAATAAGTTCACACTTGAACCTAAGTCTAATAATGCTTGGCCTATTTTTGAGCTCCCTATCATGCAAGCTATGGTAGGGGATCCTGGGTCCTTGTATTTGGGAGGAGTGTTGGTTTGGATAATAGTACTAACCTGCTCAGTAAGAAAAGCTTTCTTTTGCACATTCAATTTTCTTTTTACGGTATATAAATCCTTTAAAAATTTAGCATAGGTAGGAATCTGTTGAATAGCATCTAACAATGGTATATTAATCCTAACTTGCTTAAAAATTTCAATAATTTCAGTGTGATGCTTATCTTTGTGCAAAGGGGCTAACCTTTGAGGAAAAGGTGCAAGTGTAGTGCTTGGGACACTTTCAGATTTCAAAGGATCATGTGCCTCATTTTCAGAAGGAGGTTTAGAAGTGTTACCATTCTTTTCTACCTCTTGGGCTAGAATGCCAATCACCTTACCACTTCTCAAGGTTGTAATAGCCTTGACTTGCTTGACATTTGAATCTCCTGCCACACTTTGAAATTGGTGGTTTTGGCCTTGGGGATGAGGCTGAGATTGTGCAGGGAACTTCCCTTTCTCTTGAGCACTCATGGTTGTAGTCAACCTTGTGACTAACCCTCAAATCTCAGGAATGGCTTGTGAATTTTGACTATTGATAGCAGCTTGACTTTGCATGAATTGCTGAAAATTGGTGGACAGCTGCTGGAAGTTGGTGGATAATGCTGGAAATTGTCTTCAAGGTTCTTTTTCTGGGCTGGCACCATGTGGTTGGCATATTGAGATGGTCCTGGACCTCCTGGGGTAGTGTAGGGTACAATTTGTGAAGGACCAGCTATGTTGGGTGCAGGTAAAGCAGCTTGTTCACCTCTCCAACTGAAATTAGGCTGATTTCTCCATCCCGAATTGTAAGTGCTGGAATAAAGACCTGAAAAAGATTTAGCAACCATATTAACAGTATTAGATTGATCCAAGAGAATTTCTTTGAAAGCAGGAATGGTCGGGCAATCATTAGTTGAATGCCCTTGGCCCTCACAAATATTATAGCTCAAGGTAATCTGAGGTACAGCTTGTACTTCATTCACTTTCTCCATTTCTATGGTTTCTAATTTCTTAGAAATCATAGCCAACCTAGCATTCAAATCATCTACTTCTCTCAGATTATATTTCCCACCCCCTGAAATTGTCCTTGAACTTTCCGACCTATCATGAACATCAGATGTATCCCATGATTGTGCATTTTCAGCTAGATAATCAAAATATTCAAAGGCTTCCTCGGGTTCTTTGTTAAAAAACGCTCCATTACACATGGTCTCCACAAATTGTCTCATTTTTGGTTGCAACCCCTCATAAAAAAAACTAATGACCCTCCAATTCTCATATCCATGATGGGGACATGCATTTAAAAGGTCTTTGAATCGTTCTCAACAATGATAAAATGTTTCCACATCCTTTTGGCCAAAATTCATGATTTGTCTTTTCAAAGCATTAGTTCTATGCATGGGAAAAAATTTCTTTAAAAATTCAGTTTGCATTTCTTGCCAAGTCCCAATGGATCTTGGTCTTAAGGAATTCAACCATGTCTTAGCCTTGTCTTTTAAGGAAAATGGAAACAGTTTCAATCTTATGACTTCATCAGTGCATGTTCTATCCATGAATGTGGAACACACTTCTTCAAACTCTTTGTTATGCAAATAGGGGTTTTCAGATTCCATACCATGAAAGTGTGGTAACAATGGAATCATCCTGGGTTTGAAATTAAAAGCATTTGCATTAATAGGTAAAATGATGCAAGAAGGTGTGCTAGTCCTAACAGGCTGAAGATACTCTCTAAGAGTCCTGTTTGGATTCTCCACTTCCCTATCATGATGCTCATTTTCAGCCATGATGCTATCAGTGTCTGATGATGATTCTACAGAAGATGATGCAGAGTTAAAAGATGTCAATGATTGTGTCCTAAACAGTCGAGGTGTATGGTCTCTAGTCCAACTAGTCATACAAACAAGAGCGGATAATCAAAGACCATGAAAAATAAACAAAGAGAAGGGAAAAAGATTAGATGTCACCCAGGCTGTGAAAAGGTTCACAGCTCCACAACGTCCTCTCAGCAGTGGAGGAATGCTCTAATAAGCACCAATTGTCCCCGGCAACGGTGCCAAAAACTTGACTCATGGTCGAATGTGCTTCCAAGTGTAGAAGTGTCAAGTTGTATCAAGGATAAGTCCAGGATCGTATTTCCACAGGGACAATGGGTTATCAAAGCATATAAGAGATTTGTGAGTAACAAATGAATAAAGTATGAGAGATGAAAATAAAATTCAAATGCAATGCAAAAATAATCGAAGTTTGAATTAGAGTTTCTAATCAAAAAGGCAAATTAACAAACACTTGGGTTGGGTATGAGACTCTCTTTGTTTCGGATTCTAGATAATTTTCTCGATTAACAATCCAATCAAGACATTGATAAAAGGAAGATAAAAAAGTTATGCTCAAGTTTTTGCAATATTTTCTTTTCTAAGGGATTCTCTACTTTACTAGCCAAATACACATTAACAAACAATCGAGAGAAGCCTTGATAATTTTCAAGCTTTTGTTGTCCCTTACGTCTACAACAAAACAAGAGCAAGAGCCACAATCTATTATCAATTCAAATCTGACTAGTAATATAGAGTGATCATCATTTATCGACAAAATATTGCACTATACTAGAATCCAAAACAAATCAAGCTTCGTTCCACAACCCAAACTTCAAAAATTAGCTACGCATGATAATTCTAACAACAAAGATTAATCTAAGTAAAACCATAACAAAAACTGAGAAAAATACAAACTAAAAACCTCTACTCTGCCGCCTTGTGTCTAACACGAAAAGGAAAACAAATTAAAATTCAAGACTACTGCTGCGCCGAAGGACTCAAAATAAAAGCAAGAAAAACTAATGTATAAAATTCAAACCAGCTGCTTCTGTCTTAAACGAAGAAGAAAGAAAATAAAAATAGTGATTACTCTACTGCTAGCATCTAAACGAAAAGCAAAGTTGATATTAATGTCTATAAAGCAAAACAAGCCGGCTGCTGTCTTGCCACCTGCTGCGTCCAAACGAAGACAACTCCAGTAAGACAAGCAAGTCGCCTGCTACTAACGGAAGAGAAAGAAAATGTCTGGAAGAACAAAAAACAGAAAGAAAGTAAAGCTATGAAAATAAAATGTAAGAAGCTACTCTACTACTCTTGCTGCTACTCTCCAAACCAAAAGCAAGAAAAATGAATGAAGGTAATAAGAATAATGAAGCCGCCTGCTACTAAACGAAAAGAAAGGAAAATAAGAACTCAGCCCACTCTACTGCTACGTCCAAAACGAAGGCAACGTCTGGAACTCAAAAATACAATAGCATGCCAAAAGGCTATTGAAAATAAACTAGAAAACCGAGAGCTTCAGAGAACCCCTGCCTGAAACGAAAACTGGAAAAAAAAAAGTAAAACTCTCTTCTGCAACCTAAAGAAAAGAAAGTAACAACTTTCAGCTAAGCTCCCCCGTCCACTCCCATAGCATTTCAGCCTTCTTTCATTTTATAGCTGTGTGCTTGTGAGCTGTACATGTGATGCCGTGGTGACCTTCCATGTGCAGAAGCAAGAAAGCTGAAATGAACAGCTTGCCTTCCATGATCCCATGTGATCTCCTGCTGCTCCAGCTTCTAAAACAAAAGAAAGAAGGTAATAAACTCTCTACTACTGCACATTCAACTTCCGGAAAGGAAGAGAGAAATAATTCTGCTGCTGTCCGAGTGTCTGCAACCTGCTGCTTTCCAAGTGTGCTGTCTGCTGTGTTTGTTCTGCTGGTCTGTATGTGTGAGAGTTCGAATGAGTGCCATCCGAGTGAGGCTATTGATCTCCTGCTACACGTCCAGCTACTCAAAAAAGAAAGAACAAATATGCTGCTGCTGCACGTGTGAGTTTTCTGCAAGTGCTGTGTCCGAATGAGTGGTTGCTGTCAGCTGCATGTTTGCATGTGTTGATCCGCTGCATGGTGTCCGTGTGAGTTTTGTTCTGCATGTGCATTGCATGTGTGAGTGGCTGTTGTCCTGCATGTGTGAGCTGGTCTGCATGTGTACATGTGTGCATGCATGTGTGAGTCCGAATGTGTTTGCACTTTTCTGCATGTGTGCATGTGATCCTGCATGTGTCCGAATGGTCTGCATGTTTGCATGTGTGAGTCCACTGCATGGTGTCCGAATGAGTGGTTGATGTCCATGTGATTTTCTTTCTTCATGTGTGAGTTGGTGTGATCCAAATGATGTTGCATTTGATCTCTATTAGATGAGATTCCATAAAACCATAATTAACTTCTCTATTTTCTCATAGGTCCCATTCTTTCTTTCCTTCCATAAATGCCCTACAATATATCAATGAAATGATATTATAGTTTAAGTATTTCACGGGCAAATATGAGACTTTGATGTGCAAAAATATTGGCATCAATTAATTTGACATTCAATATTAGAATTTGATGCATAATTAAGTGTTCAATTCTTATTTGATAAAATAAATCACTCATTTAAACAACTTAATTATGCAATTCTAACCCTTTATCAAATACAAAAGGCATAAACAAAGAACATTTTATTCATCATTTGTCAAAATCCTTACAAAGAAGCAGATTACAACAAAGAAAATTTTATTTATCCACCACCAAGGGTCGCTTTATATAGACAGCTCACAGCAGTACATCCCCCCCTCCCCCAAAAATATTTGGGGGAATATTTGTATCTTGCCATCCCATCACGTTTGGCATGAATCTCACTAGAACATTAATACCCTATAGCATTGTTACAGCAAAAAGGGTGCAACAAGAGGACCTCAACATCCAGCTACTTGGGACACACGAGAACTAGAGTGTGGTACACCAGTCACTACAGGGACCGTGTGAGTAGTATGGTCCCTATAGGATGGATGTCAAAGGATTCAACTGCAAGGGAAACATAAAGGATACAAAGGTACAAAATGAAGCATAGAAAATATAGTAACATGCGAAAGCAAATAATTCCATTAAGAGTCATCCGTACGATCAAGGAAACGGGAAAAAGAAACACTTTACATCAAATAAAAAAAAAATGTAGGACTAGCCTAAAGGGTCTCAGAATCCCCCTTGAACTCAATAGGACCCGCCTCTAGGGTATTCAGATATACTATGGGCACGGCGGGATAAGTCCAAAAGGCACTGGGGACCATATCTTCCCCTACACAAACTCCAAGCTCTAGCACCACCAAACTAGGCATGACTAAATTGAGATCCAGCAGCTACAAGTCGCTCTTGGGGTTCGACGGCAAGTAGCTCTTTAACCCCACATACCCGCAAAGAAGCCATGGTACCATGCTTCATCTCGGACCTACCAAACACACGACAACTCTTGCCTCAACTACTAAAGAGAAGCCTCTACCTTGGCGTTTGCAGACTTCAGTGCCTCCCTCTCTGCCCTCACGGGTTTAAGAGAGCCTCTTCTCTCCAAAAGAGACTTGGATATATCCAAGAACTTCTTCTTGGTCCACTTGTAGGACTTGTTGGCAGAGTCACACTTCTTATCTAGCCCTGAAATTAAAGTTTGAAGCCTTTCAAGCTCCTCCGACTGGTGATCGAACATCTCTTGAATGCTGTCTCACATGTCCAACTCCCATTTGAGGCCATGTTGGCACAAGGTGGCCTCTTCAAGGGATTTTTGCAAATCAAACTCCAGATGATGTAAACGTCGGTGTAGGTTAGCAAGGGAACCCTCTAACTCCTCATTGAGTTCCCTCTTGGCCCTCGCATTATCCAAGGCCACGTAGGCTAGGGAGCGGGACTCTTGGTTCCTAGTCTCCAACCTCTCTTGGCCATCCACGACGAAGGTCGCCAGCTGTGACACGCCCAAATTCTGCTTGGCATAGAATGGGCATTAGAAAAATTGAAACATGCAACACAAGGTTACCCGCCACCGTTCATGACACATAAGATGCAATGTTCCTAACATGCATATAGTATTATGAAATATCCACAGCTGATAATTTTTTTCTTTAGCAATAATATGCACCAACCTAAAAAATATCCCAAATACTTCAAACATATGATTGAGCTGAAATATTGCATATTTTTATATATCTAAAACCCATGTATTTTAATTTCTTCGTGACATTATTATTGGTTTTAGACGAAAAAATGGTTAATAGGTATAAATTTGAGTTGTGATTTAAATTGGTTAATATCATGGTTTATACTTAACGTTATAACCTCTTATTTAATTGAGCAATATTTCTTCACATGAACAATGTTTTTGTTTGATATTATTTTTTTTTTACTTTTTTAATTTATTTTTGGTTTTCTATATATATATTTTTTTGGTGTGTTGTTTCTTTTCCTTATTTTTACTCTTCTTTCGATTTTATAGTTTCTGAGTTCCTGTCTTTAGATAAAATACATGCAATTCTAGCACATGACCAGCTTGATTTTGGATAGGAAGCCAAAGGAAAAAAACACATGCACATAGCTCTTGGGACCCACTCATTATTTTATGGAAGCACAAGCACACATGGAAATTGCATTTCAACCATCAAGCAAGTGAAAAATGCAGCGCATTCCAACCATCATGCAATGGACTTTGCAACAAGAAAAGAAAAGGCTAACCTTTTCATGTGCTGAGGATGGACTTCCAGGGTGTCATGTAGCATGTAGCAGGTTTTGGAGAGATTAAAGGAGTGATTCACGGCGAGAGGCACAGACATAGGTTTGAAAAAAAAAGTTGGTGAGTGAAGGACGCTGAACATGAAAGTCGTAGGAGGGTCTGAAAGTCGTAAGAGCAGCTTTTGAAAGAAAGAAAAAAAATCACAGAGGCTTACTCTCCTGTTTTGGTCTTGGATGTAAAGAAAGGAGACGAGCGGTTGGAAAAAAAGAAAGAAGCTTACGACTTGTTGGGTGGACTTAGACGGAACGAGTAGAGTTGAAATAGGAGAGCCAGGACTTATGGACTGGTTTCTTCTTTTTCTGGGTTGGAACTCAACGGGAGCATAAAAGAGCCACTCAACGGGAGTAGAAAAGAGCCACTCAACGGGAGCAGAAAAGAACGAGACTAGAAAGAGCCACTCAACCGGAGTAGAAAAATGTAGAATGAGGAAAGAAAAAAGAAAAGCTGGTGTTTTTTTTGGGGGGGGATTGAGACCGAACAAAAAGAAGCTGGCAGAGAAACGTAAAGTGAGCTTTTAAGTTACGGGAAGATAACACAAGAAGTGAGAGCTGAAACGGAGAAAGGATGTTGCTAAGGTTGAGGGGTTTTCATTTTCGTCTGGAGGAGGACTTATGACAGCTGGTACTAGTGAGAGAAATAGGAGACGATGCACTGGAACGTGAGAGCATTGGGAATGAACGGATGGTGTGAGACTTGAAGGGATTTTATTTTTGCTCTGTTTTTGAGGTGGAAAAACAAAGACTTTTGGGTGAGAGAGGAGAGCTGAGGAGGGGGTTTCATTTTTTGGTTAGAGGGACTAGAACTGAAAGAAAGAGAAGCAGTCTTGGATGGGGAGATTTTTCCTAGCTTTGGGGACTTGAACGAAGAGGTGAAGTTGGATTGAATGGACGTTGGTTTCAGAGTGAAAAACATAGCGCCTGGGTAGTTTGACATTGGAGGAAAAGTTGAGGAGACGGAACACAGGCAAAAGCTTTAGACTGGAGTTTCTCGGCAGCACTGAAAATATGGAGAGAAAGAAAAGCTAGGGACCTTTGGCAAGATTTTATTTCTCAAGTCGGAGACTATCGGCAGCTGGACTTGAGCTACTTGCCAGACAGAACATGCAATGGAAGAGGTAGCTACCACACGGAATGGAGAGGGGAGAAATTTATTTGTCTAACACTGGGACCCACGTTTGAATGCACTTCATTTGGGGAGTAATTTTTGAGCTCAATCTTCTCTCCACTTTTACTTTATTATAGTTGTTTTCTTGTATTTTATTTTATTATTATCATGGAGAATATTTATTTAATTTCTATAGCATTTGTGATGAACATGGTTGGCTAAATATTTGTACTAAGGTTAGAGGTGAAGTTTAATGGTTTAGACATTGTTTTCGGATCAACATTGGAATTTATTTTGTGAGTTTGATCGATTGAATGGTTTCATTATTGGATATTTTGATTATCTATATATTTATCTTGATTTATTGTGATTTTCGAATACACTGAATGTTTGAAAAAATCCTGGTGATATTCAAATGAGTTTGTGAAGGTTGTAATCGTCAATCGTTCATGCTTAATCATTAGTCACTATTTTTCTCGACCTTAAATGCTGAATCTTCCAATTGAATGGAATCCTTATTCTAAGTTAATTGAAGTAAATCGATTGGAAACAATATTCTAAATTATTAGACGAATCCTCGAAACCTTAGTCATTCTCCATATTAATTTATAGTATCATTTTAATTTTATTCTATTACTTTAAAATTGCCATCTTAGTAATTTTCTCTTCTATTCCATTGCACGTTTCTTTTAGTAATTTCTTTTTATTATTTGAGTTATTTTCGTTATCACATAAGTCAATCCTTGTCGATTCAACCTTGTTAGGTACTACAACACCTGTATACTTGCAGGTAAAATTGCACTAAATTTTTGGTTCATTAGTTTGAGGCAAAGTTTAGGCACAACAAGTTTTTGGTGCCGTTGCTAGGGATTGCAGCGTGTGATAAGATATTTTTTTTAAGAAAAGAAAAAAAAAATTTAGTAATCTTTTGCTAACTTTCTCGTATTTTTTCTTGCAAGTACGATTTTTGTTATTTTGACGGGAAATGGATCAAGTAACATTGCCTTCGTATTCATATCATTTGGTGATCTCGTTCCATTTTTTTTATTTTACTTTCTTGCTTGATTTGCATTTAGTATTTAGAATAGAAGACTTTAGGTGGTGCATGCATTAATTAATTATGAGACCTGTTCATATATCTTAGTTTTTGAATGTTCTTGAGCCTCTATGATGAATGATCTCGTGGCAACGTGATCAAACTGGTAAATTGAGGAAAGAGGAAATTGTTTTAAAAGAATTGGTTGATAGGTTGTCTGGTGATTCAAAAAATTCTCATTCTAAGACCATGGCTGACAATCATAGTATTCATGTTGAACTCGAGAATGAGGAGGCATGAAATAATCTACCAATGAGACCTTTGTGTGACTATTTGCAGCCAACAAGGACAAGTACTCCATCTTGCATGATTTTTCTTACGAACATAGGGAATTTTGATTTAAAACCGGGAGTAATTCAATTACTTTCCAAGTTTCATGGCTTAGACTCAGAAAGTCCTTATTTGCATTTGAAAGAATTTGAAGAGCTTTGTGCAACTTTACAAAACCAAACTGTTAATGATGATGTTGTTAGATTAAAGTTGTTCCCATTCTCTTTGAAAGAAAAAGCTAAAAATTGGCTAAATTCCTTGAGACCAATATCTATTGGCACATGGCAAGAAATGCAAAGAGAATTTCTGAAAAAGTTTTTCCTACTCACAGGACCAACACTCTTCGTAGAAACATTATGAACTTTTCTCAAAAAGAAAATGAAACATTTTTTCAATTTTGGGAGAGTTTTAAAGAATTATTGCTAACTTACCCACATCATGGCTATGAGACTTGGCATACCATTAGTTTTTTCTATGAAGGTTTAACACCTCAAATGCGCCAGTTTGTGGAAATGATGTGTAGTGGTGAATTTTTAAATAAAGATCCTGATGATACTTGGGACTATTTTGACCAATTGGCTGAAAATGTCCAATCTTGGGACAACAAAGATCGTTCTAATTGGTCAAATAAGCCCAAGCTCAATGCCATGTCTCAAGAGGGTATGTATGTCCTTAAAGGAAATGATAATGTGAATACTAGGATAACAAGTTTGACAAGAAAAGTTGAGAAACCATGGAACTTAGGAAGGTAAATTCGGCTAAGGCCATTGAAAAAGAATAAGAGAATTGTGGCATATGTGAAATTAGTGGACACCCAACTTAGGATTGTCCAACAATCCCTACTTTTAAAGAGGTATTGCACGAACAAGAAAATGTCATGAATTCTTATAGGAGACCATTTTCTTCCCTTTATTCATAAACATATAATCCTGGATGGAGAAATCATCCCAACTTTAGTGGGAGGAACGAGTCCAATTCAAATCAAAATCCTCAAGGGCCTTCTTCTTCTACTCCTTATGTGCCTCCCTCCACATAAGAAAACCCTTGAGGAGACATTACAAACTTTTATGCAGGGGCAAGCCAATATTAATACAATGCAGGCCATTGATAAGATGAGAAGTTCCATTAGAGACTTAACCTCCGCGTTGCACGCTCAAGAAAAGGGTAAGTTTCCTGCTCAACCTTAGCTGAATCACAAAGGGATATTTGAGGTAAGAAATTCAAATTCTTCTGATTCAAAATTTGAACATGCCAAGTCCATCACCACTCTACGCAATGGAAAAATAATTGATAAGAGTATTTCAATGAAAGTTGATGAGACCAACAATTCTTTAAATTTCAAGAGTGATGGTGAACTTGACAACGTCGAGCTAGATATGCCTATGAAAGCCCCAATACCTGCCCCATTTCCCCAAAGGCTGTAACATTCTCACAAATTAGTTCAAAATGCTAATATTCTTGATATTTTCAAATAAGTGAAAATTACATTCCTTTGTTGGATGCAATTAAACAGATTTCATCGTATGCTAAATTTTTGAAAGATCTGTGTATAGTGAAGCGTATAATGAAAGTGCAAAAGAAGGCTTTCTTCACAGAACAACAGGTAAGCACCATCCTTCAGAACAATTCCCCTCCAAAGTATAAAGACCTGGGTTGTCAAACAATTTCCTGTGTGATTGGAAATTTTAAAATTGAAAAAGCCTTACCTGACCTTGGAGTTAGTGTTAACATCCTACCCTACTCAGTATATGAGCAATTGGGTATGGGTGAACTTAAACTCACCAAGGTAACACTCTAACTTGCTAACCGTTCAATAAAAATATCGAGAGGGATGGTTGAGGATGTGTTAGTGCAAGTAGGCAAATTTTATTTCCTACTGGATTTTATTGTTTGGACATAGAACCTGTCTTTGATGTTTGCACTCAAATTCCTATAATTTTGGGTAGGCCATTCCTTACGACCTTGAATGCTTTAATAAATAGTAGGAGTGGTGTGATGATAATTTTTTTTGGCAACATGACTTTGGAGTTGAATATATTCAATATTTGTAAACAATTTGGTGATGATGATGATGTGCATGAAGTAAATTTGATCCAAACTCTTGTTTAAAATAAATTTGACTTGTCAATTTTTTCTGACCCTCTCGAGGCTTGTTTGGTTCATGGTAAAAATTTTGATGATGATTTTGTGCTTGCATCTATGAATGTTTTGCTAGAATCTACTCTTATATTGGACACTGATAAATGGAGGACACGTTTTGAGGAATTGTCACCTTATGATGTCGTGTCCCTCCCCTAAAGTGTGCAAATACCAAAACTCAACTTGAAACCTATACCTGCTGATCTCAAATATGCATTTTTACGCCAAGCAGAGACATTACCAGTGGTCATCTCATCAAAACTGGATGAAATTCAGGAGAGAAAATTAATTGGTGTTCTCATTAAACACAAAGAGGCAATAAGATGGACCATAGCTGATATCAAAGGTATCGGTCATTTGATTTGTACTCACAGGATATATCTAGAGGACAATGCTAAACCCTCTAGAGAGATGAAACGTAGACTGAACCCCAACATGAAAGAGCTTGTTAGAGTAGAGATGTTAAAACTTCTGGATGTAAGGATTATTTACCCTATTTCTGACAGCAAAACGGTTAGTCCTACGCAGGTGGCACCTAACAAATCTAGTGTGACTGTAGTTAAGAATACTGATAATTAATTGATCCCAACTAGAGTTATTACTGGTTGGCGTATGTGCATTGACTATAGAAAACTAAATTTTGTCACCAGAAATGATCATTTTCCCCTACCATTCATGGATCAAATCATTGAACGTGTAGTGGGGCATAAATTTTATTACTTTCTAGATAGTTATTCTGGATATAACCAAATTGAGATTGCTATTGAGGATCAAGAAAAGACCACTTTTACATGTCCATTTGGTACCTTTGCATAAATGTTTGACTCATTTGGAAAAAGTGCTGATTCGATGCAAAGAAAAGAATTTGATTTTAAACTGGGAAAAGTGTCATTTCATGGTCACTCAAGGGATTGTCCTTGGTCACATTGTTTCTTCTCAAGGTATTGAAGTGGACAAGACCAAAATTGAATTAATTTCTAAGTTGCCCATCCCAAAAAACATCAGGGATATCAGATCTTTTCTAGGTCATGCAGGTTTTTACAGGAGGTTCATTAAAGACTTTAGCACAATTTCTAGACCTTGGTGTAATTTATTGTCAAAGGAAAATTCTTTTGTGTGGACTGATGATTGTGAGTTAGCTTTTACAAAGCTAAAAGGTATGTTGATTTCAGCCCTAATTATGCAATCACCTTATTGGAATTTACCATTTGAGATTATATGTGATGCTAGTGATTATGCTGTTGGAGCTGTGTTGGGCCAACAAAAGGACAAAAATCCTTGTGTTATTTATTATGCACGTAGAACTTTAAATAGTACTCAAATGAATTATTCAACAACTACAAAAGAGCTACTTGCAGTAATTTTTGCACTTGACAATTTTACTCTTATTTGATTGGGTCGCAAATTGTCATTTTTACTGATCATGCTATATTGAAACACCTTTTAGCGAAAAAAGATATAAAGCCAAGGTTGCTTAGATGGATCATTTTACTGCAAGAATTTGATTTGATAATTAAAGTTAAAAAGGGAGTTGAGAATGTTGTTGCTAATCATCTGTTTAGACTTGTTCTTTCAGATTCCATAGAGACAGTTCCTATTAGAGACACATTCCCAGATGAGCAACTTTTCAGTATATCTCAATTACCTTGGTATATTGACATCGCTAATTTTCTTGCTACAGGTGAAACTATTCACATTTGTACTCAACAAATTTTTTTGTAGAGGTAAAAAAATTCTTTTGGGATGATCCATATTTGTTTAAATATTGCCTGGATCAGATAATTAGACGATGCGTTACCAATAGAGAATTTTAAAGTGTAATGTCTTTTTGTCACTCTGGGGCATGTGGTGGCCATTTTTCCAGGAAGAAAACAGCTTTTAAAATTTTACAATGTGGTTTCTATGGGCCTACCCTTTTCAAGGACACTCATAAATTTTGTAAAACTTGCGAGCGTTGTCAAAAATTGGGAGGTATTACCCGTTGAAATATGATGCTATTAAATCCAATTTTGGTTGTTGAAATATTTGATTGTTGGGACATCAATTTCATGGGACCCTTCCCAGTTTCTTTTGGCAATCTCTACATTTTGGTAGCTGTTGATTATGTGTCCAAATGAATTGAGGATGTTCGATGCAAGAACAATGATCACAACATTGTGCTCAAATTTTTGAAAGAAAATATTTTATCAAAGTTTGGAACACCTCGAGCCATTATCAGTGATGGGGGTAAACATTTTTGCAATAAGCCTTTCGAGGCATTAATGCAAAAAAAAAAAAATATGGTATTACCCATAAGGCTGCTACCATTTATCATCCACAAACAAGTGGCCAAGTTGAGGTATCTAATCGGGAGATCAAAAAAATTTTAGAATAGACGGTTAACCCAAGTTGCAAAGATTGGTCTTTACGACTAACCGACGTATCTTGGGCATACCATAGTGCTTTTAAAACCCCGATTGGTATGTCCCCATATAAACTCATTTTTGGAAAGGCGTGTCACTTGCCTGTGGAATTGGAACACAAAGATTATTGGGCAATTACGCAATTTAATTTTGATGTGGATAAAGCTTGCTCTCTTCATAAGTTTCAACTTAATGAGTTAGAGGAAATCAGGAATGAAGCCTACAAAAACTCTCGTATTTCCAAGGAGAGAATGAAAAATTTTCATGATAAAAATATTTTTTGAAAGCCTTTTGAGCCTTTCCAAAAATTTTTGTTGTATAATTCAAGGCTCCATTTGTTTCCTGCCAAGTTTCAATCCCAATGGATCGGTCCCTCTGTTGTAAAAACTGTTTATCCTTTTGGGGCCATTGAGATAGAAAACCCAGAGAATGATAATATTTTTAAAGTTAATAGACAAAGGTTGAAACCATTTTTGGGTGATTTTACTCTAGAGGTTGAGTCCACTACTCTGGAGGATCCTACTTATCAGAATTAATTTCTGATTCCTCATTGTATATACCGTATTTGTTTGTTTTGTTTTTCCTTCTTTTACTTTTTGTGTCTTCTAACTTTGACAAAAATCTACTTCTTGTGTGCACTCAAGTATCTCAGGTGACTTCTTTCCTCTCTATTTAATCATTTTTGTTTCAATATAGGTTATGCGGTGTTTGCTTCAATTCATGCTTGTATAACATACATCATCGAACATTCATCTGATGAATATTGAGGATAATGTCACATATAGTTGGGGGGAGGGTTTTCTGTTGAAAATGTGTTAGTAAAAAAAAAGAAAATGTGTTAGTACAAAAAAAAAAAATTGTTGTGATGTGCATTGAAATACAAATGATTAACACACACTCATTCTGGCATCTTTGTGAAATTTGAGCATCTTGGTGGAGTGATTGAGTGAAATTATTTTGCGAAGATTTATTTTCAACTCTAACCATAGAGCATAATTTATGATGTATCATATTCTGTTGAAAAGTGACTTGAAACACCCAGATGCGATATTTATAGAGATGAGAATTAGTATGATTTATATAGAATGAAGGGCAAGTTTTGAAAGAACATTTTGCACATGCTTACACTTGTAGTGCTCCTCAATAATGTTCATTGATTTAAAATAGGAGAAGTAAACTGCAGGACTACCAAACCTTATATGAAAAAAAAAGACCAAAGACAAATAAATCGTAAAAAAAAAAAAGAAATAAAAAGAAAAAGAAGATAATAGCGTGTAAGTTTTCCTAAATAAAGGGCTAGAAACAGTTACCCAAAACTTTGGGGGTTGATTGTTCAATCTTTAAGCAAAGTTGGTATGAAAACTACTAGTCCCTTGGGCTTTAAGGTAGTTAGGATCAATAATGATTAATCTTAAAGTAGAAAAATCCTATAATAAATCATGCTTATTAATGAGGAACACATAGAGGTTCTACCACACACACATCCGAGTTCTAAAATATTTGCCCAAATTCTATGTGAACAACTGTTGAGACTTTCCTTGTGGATACAACTCCTAGTGTTGAGTGGTCATGAATCAATTTTTTGTAAGAATTCATAATTACGTTTGATTGCTTTTGTTTGAATTTCAAGCTTTATGCAATGTTCATCTTAATTAATTTTCACTATTTTGCTCAAGGATTAGCAAAAAGGTAGTTGGGGGGGTGTGATTGAGCTGAAATACTGCATATTTTATATATTTAAAACCAATGTGTTTTAATTGCTTCGTGACATTATTATTGGTTTTATATGGAAAAATGGTTAATAGGTATAAATTTGAATTGTGATTTAAATTGGTTAATATCATGGTTTATACTTAAAGTTATAACCTCTGATTTAATTGAGCGATATTTCTTTATATGAACAATGATTTTGTTTGATATTATTATTTTTTTTACTTTTTAATTTATTTTTGGTTTTCTATTTTTCTATTTTTTTTTTGTGTTGTTTCTTTTCCTTATTTTAACTCTTCCTTTGATTTTATAGTTTCTAAGTTCCTGTCTTTAGATAAAATACATGCAATTTTAGCACATGATCGACTTGATTTTGGACAGGAAGCTAAAGGAAAAAAACACATGCACATGGCTCCATGGGACCCACTCATTATTTTATGGAAGCACAAGCACACACGGCAATATCATTTCAACCATCAAGCACGTGAAAAAGGTAGCACATTTCAACCATCATGCAGTAGACTTTGCAACAAGAAAAGAAAAGGCTAACATTTTCATGTGCTGAGGATGGACTTACGGGATGTCATGTAGCAGGTTTTAGAGAGATTAAAGGAGTGATTCACAGCAAGAGGCACGGAGATAGGTTTGAAAAAAACAATTGGTGAGTGAAGGATGACATGAAAGCCGTAGGAGGGTCTAAAAGTCGTAGGAGCAGGTTTTGAAAAAAAAAAATCACAGAGGCTTACTCTCCCGTTCTGGTCTTGGATGTAAAGAAAGGAGACGAGCGGTTGGAAAAAAAAAAAAAGAAAAGAAAAGAAAGAAGCTTACAACTTGTTGGGTGGACTTAGACAGAACAAGTAGAGCTGAATGGGAGAGCTAGGACTTACGAATTGGTTTCTTCTTTTTCTGGGTTGGAACTCAACAGAAGTAGAAAAGAGCCACTCAACGGGAGTAGAAAAAGCCACTCAATGGGAGCAAAAAAACGTAGAATGTTGAAAGAAAAAAAAAGAAAAAAGAAAAGAAAAGCTGGCTTTTTCTTTTGGGACTGAGACCCAACAAAAAGAAGCTGGCGGAGAAATGTAAAGTGAGCTTCTGAGTTACGGGAATATAACACAAGAAGGGAGAGCTGAAATGGAGAAAGGACGCTGCTAAGGTCGGGAGGTTTTCATTTTCGTCTAGAGGAGGACTTACGGCAGCTGGTAGTGGTGAGAGAAATAGGAGACACTGCACTGGAATGTGAGAGCACTGGGAACGAACAAACGGTGTGAGACTTGAAGGGATTTTATTTTTGTTCTATCTTTGAGAGGGAAAAATGGAGACTTTCGAGTGAGAGAGGAGAACTGAGGAGGGGGTTTCATTTTTTGGTTAGAGGAACTAGAGTCGAAAGAAAGAGAAGGAGTCTCGAACAGGGTGATTTTTCCTGGCTTTTGGGACTTGAACAAAGAGGTGAAGTTGGATTGAATGGACGCTAGTTCCAGAGTGAAAAATAGAGCACCTGGGCAGTTTGACGCTGGAGGAAAAGCTGAGGAGACAGAACACAGGCAGAAGCTTCAGACTGGAGTTTCTCGACAACACTGAAAATATGGAGAGAGAGAAAAGCTAGGGACCTTTGGTAGGATTTTATTTCTTAAGCTAGAGACTATTGGCAGCTAGACCTGATCTACTTGCTGGATAGAACATGCAATGGAAGAGGCAGCTAGCACACGGAATGGAGAGGGGAGAAACTTATTCATTGAACGTTGGGACCCACGTTTGAATGCACTTCATTTGGAGAGTAATTTTTGAGCTCAATCTTCTCTCCAGTTTTACTTTATTACAGTTGTTGTCTTGTATTTTATTTTAGTATTATCATGGAGAATATTTATTTAATTTCTATAGCACTTGTGATGTGAACATGGTTGGCTAAATTTTTGTACTAAAGTTAAAGGTGAAGTTTAATGGTTTAGACATTGTTTTTGAATCAACATTAGAATTTATTTTGTGAGTTTGATCGATTGAATGGTTTTATTATTGGATATTTTGATTATCTATATATTTATCTTGATTCATTATGATTTTCGAATACAGTGAATGCTTGAAAAAATTCCTGTGATATTCAAATGAGTTTGCGAAGGTTGTAATCATCAATCATTCATACTTAATCATTAGTCACTATTTTTCTCGACTTTAAATGCTAAATCTTCCAATTGAACGGAATCCTTATTCTAGTTTAATTGAAGTAAATCGATTGGAAACAATATTCGAAATTATTAGACAAATCCTCAAAACCTTAGTCATTTCCATAGCAATTTATTTTATCATTTTAGTTTTATTCTATTACTTTAAAATCGTCATCTTTGTAATTTTTTCTTCTATTTGATTGCACGTTTCTTTTAGTAATTTCTTTTTATTGTTTGAGTTTATTTTCGTTATCACATAAGTCAATTCCTGTGGATTCAATCTTGTTAGGTACTACAACACCTGTATACTTGCAAGTAAAACTGCATTTAATTTTTGGTTCAAAGTTTGAGTCAAAGTTTAGGCGCAACAGCATACTTCATACATAATGACATATTAAACAATTGAGATCACAACGTTAGTCCAAAATGGCTATGATTGAAAAAGTACTTGAGATGGAACTCCATAGTACAAGTAATAATTTAAGTTAACTACTATATTAACATTGATGTGGCACCGTCCCCCACTCGACCGTGTCCAGTTGATCTAATCTCAATTCTCTTTTGGGTCCTATAACAAGATCTACCATTCAGGAGAAGGAGGAATGGTACTTGAGACTACTACAATGAGATTTGATTACAAATCTTAGCAAGTTAATAGAAAATCTCCACACAGGTTAATGATGCATGCATGGTAATAAAAGCATGAGTGCATAGTCAAAGTCATAATCAATCGCAACATAACTTGACATACAATATAGCATAACTGAGATGACTTAAACTAAACTTCACTTGCTTAAACTAAACTAGACTTAAACTGAGACTTGACTTGACATGAACTTGATCTGAGACTTGACTTAACATGAATTTGGAATCTTGTTATTTAACTGCTTAAACTCAACTTCTTGGGTGCTACATTGGTCCCCTAGAGCCATGTGTCCATGCCGATTACTGCATCACAACATAGGAATCTGTGCTAGTTGTGAGTGCATTGTATGTGCCACACTAACTGTGGATTGCATACTTCTTGTGCCACACTAATTGTGGACCCCATGGGAATTGAAACAGTGAGGTGGCTCCTTAGCTTTTTACTTCAATTACCCTCTAGGCCCTCTTGAACAAATCTGATCAGCCATGGTTGGGTGAAATTGCTTAGTCAAGAAGTAATACTAAGGCGGCCAAATTCATAGACATCAATGGGCCTAAACCAAATGAGCCTAAATTTTGGGTTTTAAGAGAGTTTGGGTTACTATCAAACATAAATCTAAATTCTCTTGATCCAATCAAGTATCCAAGGTTAATAAGGTTGGATAATGATGTTCTAAGATGAATTTGAGGGATTAATAGCATGTAAAAGTAATTTAATCAAATGATTAAACACAATGTTAGAAACTGATTCAGTTAGGTTTTGGAGGTCAACTTTAAGGTTTGAATAAAACTGTATAGGATTTTTGGTTTTAACCATGCTTTTGGGTTCTTAGTTGGATTCCAACCACAAAGGGTTTTACTAGGGTGTCAATCCTCTTTGGTTTGGCACAATTTGATTGGTTGGATGGAATAGGGTTTTTGCTTAGTTGGCATGATCTCACACATTAATTCTTTCAAATCCATCAAATGTTCCTCAAGATGCTAAGTGTCTAATACTATTCACTATTTGAGGCTAAAATTTTATCAAGTGTCTATATAAAACTTCTCTAACCTAATTTTGACATTCTACTCTACACTATTATTTTGAAAACACCGTACTTATCGCGATTACTATTCACTCCAAAAAAGTATATAATAAACTTAATATTGAAAAATCCTAAATATTCATATACCTACAGTGAAAAAAATTTACAAAAATTCAACCTCGAAGTGCCCCTAAAATGAATTTCACAATTTCAAACAAGCATTTCGTCCGAAAATATCAAAATGAGTTATTGTGTCATAAAATTCTAAATAATTAACTAAGTTTAATGGCGCTAACTAGGGGTGTGCATCAGGACTAGATTTTTTCCAGATCCGGGTGAATCCGGGCGGTTATCCGCCCGAATTACACCCGGGCGATTGAGAGAAAATCGGATCCGGTTACAGATCTGGTTTTTTAATCCGGTAATCCGTAATCGGATATTACATCCGGATTTTTTTTTTCTCTTGGCAAAACGACACCGTTATTTCTTACCTTTCCTCTCAAGTTCTCAAACCGAACGAAATTTCCTCTCTTTCAGCTCTCCAGCTCAGTCTCTCGTCTCTCAAGTTCTCTTCTCATCCAAAACCCTACCCGTGCCGTGCCGATTGCGAATCTATCTCTGTCTCGAAACTGAAGGTATACTAATCTCTCTCTGTCTCTTTCTTTCTCTCGATTTGTGTTTGATTTTCACTTGGTCTGTTGGGTTTGTGTTTGATTTTCTAGGTTTATTATTTTGTGAAGCTGATGTTTATATCTCTCGGTTTGGTTGGATTTTTCTGGGTTTGTGTTTGATTTTCGCTTGGTCTAGTTTGGGTTTGTGTTTGATTTTCGCTTAGTCTAGTTTGGGTTTGTGTTTGATTTTTTTGGGTTTGTGACTTGGCTTTTGACTTGGCGAGGAGAAGCAAGGTAACGACCAGTTGGAAAACCTGTTTGGGCATGTTGGGAGATGTGTTTTTTCCACTGGGAAGCACAATGGCATGAAACTTCATGGTGGAGGTGTGTCAAGAAAGATACATAACATTGTGGCCCAATAATATATATATTATATATACAGGTGTTCAATAATGATGTGGGTTGATTTGTGTGGACTAATTTGGATAGTGTAGTAAATTGTAATCATATTCTTTGAAGCTGCTATTAGAGGTGGGGATTGGGCATATAATGAATCATCCTGATCATGACTTGTCTTTGTTTTAAGGTAAGGCATCATAACTCATAATTAATACCAGCTTGTAAAAGGGAAAAAAAGAAAAAGAAAAAAAAAAGGAGAATGGAACAACTCACTTTTGTATTCAACTTTGGTGTCATGCTTTAGAAATTCTAGAAAAAAAAAAAAAAAAAAGCCTTATTTCCCACATATCATGTATTTCATAATCAATGGTTCCATCATTGGCCATGAGCATCGACAGGTGCATATATCCTCAAGTGAAATTTTGTTGAAGGTATTCATGTTATTATTATTTATAAAAGGTTAATTTCACAAAAGGAAAAGAAGCTAGCTATTTAAAATTTCAAGTTTTCATGGATTATGAACAGCTAGCACCTGCTCCTTTGGTTTACAGAATCTGCTTTCTTAAGAACTTAGACTGGTTTTTGTGCTTCTTCTGTCTTTGGTGCTTACCAAATGAAGCTGGTACCTAGCTATCATCGCATAAGGCTCTCTCAAGACCACAAGTTCTATTTTCCTATCAAACATTTTTAGCTAGACGAGCGGGATGGCACAGCCAGAGCTGTTGTTATGCTCATAGCAGAATACTGCTCAGTGTATTTTTTCTATTCTTTTTATATTCTAATACTTTGTGGTAGAAACAAATTTATAGTCTGTTCGGTTTAAAATCTCACTGTATTAATGATTTACCAGGAGCAGAGATAGTCAGTGCGTTCAAAAAGTTCTTGAGCGAATTGCTTCTGGGAATGTTTTGCAGCGAAGAAATGCTATTGATAGGTTAGTATAGCCATCTAGTTTGCTTCCAATGATAGGTTAGTATAGCTATCTGTTTTGGGCAATGTGATCTTGCATGAAACTTACTTGCTGCTATATTTGTTGAATTATGTCTTTGCTGAATCAAAATTTTTTGGGTGGACTTCAATGATTGAGATGGGCATCAGGGACAACAATAAAGATTAGTAATTTAGTAGGATATATTATATCTGTTGGCTTGTTGCTTGTTCTTCTTCTCCTTTCTGGTTTAAATATATATATGCAGTTGAAAGAGTTAAGAATTGGTTCCAATCAGATCGAACACGTAGATATGTTTCTGTCACTGTTTGTGATGAACTATGATCAGTTTTTTATGTTTATCAGTTGGGAGTTAAACTTTATACCTTTCTCTGAGACTGTAGGCCAAACTGATACAAAGAGATGGTACTTTCAAACTTTCTGGTGGACCAATGTAAAATGCTTTTACCATCAACAAAGTGACAAGAACAATATCAGTACTAATATTAATTGTGATATTGACTCTTTTTTTATTTTATCTTTCCAGTCCCCTAAACTCAGTTGATGTGCTCAAGAACTATTTGGTGTCGATGTATATCTGAAACAACTGTAGGTTGGAGATGGCAGGTTGGATCAGCTACCTGTTGATGTGAAGAGCATTGTATTTTAATGTATTATTATTTATTTTGTTCTTTGTAATGGATTGTATTAGTTTAATTAGTTGTAATGTATTATTATTTATTTTTTTTTTTGTAAATTTATGTTTTGCATTGAGATGTAAACAAAAATATTATCTATTTTTGCATTTTTATTTATTTTGTTCTTTAATTTACGTTTTTTTTAACTTATAAAATGTGTTTAAATTATTTTTTAAAACAAATTGGACAATTGAAATAAGATATCAGATTTTTTTTTTTAAAGTGCTATATATATTGTTTTTGGAGTTTTAAAGTCTGAAAAAAAAAAAAAAAAAAAACCCGGATTAGACCCGGTTATAACCCGGATATCCGGGTTTTAATGCAAAAATTGCAAAAAAAACGGGAGATCCGGTTATAATCCGGATAAGACCCGGTTATCCGCCCGGATTGGAATCCGGGCCAATCAGGGCGGATAACCGCCCGGTTTTTAAAATCCAGATCCGGATCCGGTTATGGCCAGATACCCGTATCCGGATCCGGTTGAACACCCCTAGCGCTAACCATAACACATTTTGACACTTATTACTACCTTAAATAATTAAAATCGTACTTCTGGCACTATCTTGAGAGATAACACTAATGATGTTAATAGACTAAAATCTATACAATTGGTCAATTCATGAAAACTTATGGAGTTTTCCCAAGGTTCCTAAATCTAATAGAAATTCCACCATTAAATTTCTAGAGGGCTGTTACACTAGTTGTTCCACAGCCTGTCACGAAAACATTCATCAGAATCATGAGAGAAATATTAGGAAGACAAACGGAAAAAGGACACAAGCATTGAGGACAAACCCATGTGAAGAATTCCCGCAAGTCATGGGCCGCCACTCGAACCTAGTTCGCACAGTATTCTCTATTCCCTAACCAGGGTGCGGCCTTCCCTACGAGAAAGGCCCCAATTCCTGTCCCCTTGTCTGAGATCACCCTCAAGTTTTCTCCAAGCCCCACAGAAATAGCCTTAGCCCTAGAGGTGGTAGGGAAAGCTTCGAAGGGGTTAGCAAACTCCCCGGACGCTGGGGTCTCCCGAGTGGCACCGTCGCTAGCGCGAGCCCCTACCGCCTAGCGTCCTGCACCTGTTGCTTCGGCTACCACCTCCTTGGCCCATGATATTACTTGCGCCACCCCTTCCAGGACTCCAACATATTCCTTCAAGGTGGGGCCAACAGGATGGACAGTAGGAGCACCAGCCTCAGGCTCTACAGGAGACATGCCCTGTGACCCTCGGGAAAAGTTGCTTTGAAAGGCCTTGGAGAAAAAGGTCGGGAGGCGTTGCCCACAAGTGAGAGTGTGGAAGAACCCCCAAAGCCCAACGGTGTAGAAGAGGGGACACTTGATGCAGCGGTGGAAGGGCCTGGACCAACTGGAGAAGAGGCGTTGCGGGCTCATGGTAGGACAATCGCCCCCCTTCCCCTGACTTCATGAATGAGGCGATAAGGTGCCTTGGCCCAACAATGCCGAAATATCTCCCCTCCCTATTAGGGTGATATGGGTCGATGAACAAATACTCCTATTGAAGATTTCCCGGAGTGAAGAACAATGTCATCATTGGAATCTAGCTAGGCTAGTGAGCTTCCCCATGGTTTCTTCCTTTTCCCCTGCACTGGTAGACAGGCAGAACGCTTGTGCACCGAGCAATTGGTTGGCTCCAGAGGGATGGAGTTAGCAGGTGATGTAGCGCAGTATGTGCAGGAAAATGTTGCCACAAGCTATCAGCACTAAGTAGAGTGTCCGTCAAAACTTCTTCTGGGTGGGCGGTGGCCCAGTTCCACATGACCTCGATTTGGCGGAGCTCCTCCTAGGTTACTGGTGACCTCATGAGCTCCTCCTTTTGCACAACCCCTCAATTGGCATGAACGAGAAAGTTTTGTCTAGTAGCCTGTCCAGATGGATATTCCCACCCATCACCTAACACGAAGAAGAAGCACTTGAACTGCGAAGACTGCTTGTCATACTTCTGCTCCAGGTTAACCAATACTTTGGTAGAATGGAAATTTCAAGTATTCCCACTCCTCTTCAGGATGTGGTAGGTTTGAAAGAACTCTCTACCAGTGAGATCCGACCAAGCCTCCTCGACCTCTTCCAAGGCACGCCGCTAGGTAACACATCACCCCACAAGGATCCTCCAAGAGTGGGGATGAAGATGGGCTGGTGCCATGCTCGCCATGTCCAACACATCGTGAGCTAGGTGGCAGAATGGTAGTCGCAGGTCGTCCGAAAGCATGGAGGGAAACAATCCAACTTTATACGAATACCCCTCGGGATCTGTGATGCCTGATTGAGTTAAAATATTGCATATTTTATACATTTAGAACCAATATATTTTATTTATTTTATTACATTATTATTAGGTTTATATGAAAAAAATGTTAAGATGAATAAATCCGAGTTGTGATTTAAATTGGTTAATAGCATGGTTTATGCTTGATTTTAGAACTTGTGATTTAATTGAGCAATTTTTGTTTATATGCACAACACATATATTTTTTATATATATTTTATTCTTCTTATTTTATTTTATTTTATTTATCTTTAAATGTAGTGGTCAAAAGAAATGGAAGTTTAGAATTATTAAAAGTTACACACTGGGACGTGGAAGGAATTCTTTTCCGTAATGGGCATTTCATGCTGCACATGATATAAAGGAGTTTTGGTATTGGGCCGCACAAGATATATATTGGTATTGGGACTTCAAAGAAGGATGGGACACAGATTTCTCTGGGTTGAGGGCACGCCGCATAGAAAAAAAAATTATTTTTGGTATTTTGGTCTTCTACGCACATGGGAACACACATTTTTTTATTCTTGGGCATTAATTCAGAGCCGTACGAGTCAAGTTTTTGGTGATGATTCATTCTTCTCTTTTCATAAAAGAACTGCAGCACCGTTGAAGAGCTCCTTGAGGGGTCCAACTGCTTCAATCTCAATTTCCATCCATTTGGCTTGCTTTTTTCATCCCCTACTTTTTATTTAATTTCAATTTGAAATTTATGGTGTATTTTTGATATTTTTGGCTTAAAATTTTGGGCATTTATTTTATTTTATGTTAGTTATTTTTCTTATTTCTTTAAACTTCCATTAAATATGTATTACAATTGCATTTTAGATTGATTAAAGGTTAATTAGGACTTAAATAAATTTAGTTTTATTATTTAATTTTTAGATTAATTAAAATTGTTCAGAGTAGTTGAGTCCTTAATTGTTAATTTCAATTTGTTAGTCTTTTACATTCCATTTCAACATTCAAAAATTCAAAAATATGGATCTAGTCTATGACTAGTGCCCTTTTATTTTCACTGCACTCTTACATTCATTGTACATACCACCACTTTTGTTTATAAAAATTTTCACAATTTTATACGAGTTTTGATGAGTGTGCGGAAGGAATTCTTTTCCGTAATGGGCATTTCATGCTGCACATGATATAAAGGAGTTTTGGTATTGGGCCGCACAAGATATATATTGGTATTGGGACTTCAAAGAAGGATGGGACACAGATTTCTCTGGGTTGAGGGCACGCCGCATAGAAAAAAAAATTATTTTTGGTATTTTGGTCTTCTACGCACATGGGAACACACATTTTTTTATTCTTGGGCATTAATTCAGAGCCGTACGAGTCAAGTTTTTGGTGATGATTCATTCTTCTCTTTTCATAAAAGAACTGCAGCACCGTTGAAGAGCTCCTTGAGGGGTCCAACTGCTTCAATCTCAATTTCCATCCATTTGGCTTGCTTTTTTCATCCCCTACTTTTTATTTAATTTCAATTTGAAATTTATGGTGTATTTTTGATATTTTTGGCTTAAAATTTTGGGCATTTATTTTATTTTATGTTAGTCATTTTTCTTATTTCTTTAAACTTCCATTAAATATGTATTACAATTGCATTTTAGATTGATTAAAGGTTAATTAGGACT
Source organism: Carya illinoinensis (assembly GCF_018687715.1). NCBI lineage: Eukaryota > Viridiplantae > Streptophyta > Magnoliopsida > Fagales > Juglandaceae > Carya > Carya illinoinensis. The sequence continues at coordinate 17,173,276 of NC_056762.1, forward strand.
TAAATAAATTTAGTGTTATTATTTAATTTTTAGATTAATTAAAATTGTTCAGAGTAGTTGAGTCCTTAATTGTTAATTTCAATTTGTTAGTCTTTTACATTCCATTTCAACATTCAAAAATTCAAAAATATGGATCTAGTCTATGACTAGTGCCCTTTTATTTTCACTGCACTCTTACATTCATTGTACATACCACTACTTTTGTTTATAAAAATTTTCACAATTTTATACGAGTTCTGATGAGTGTGCGAAAGTGCACTCTAAATACCCTATTATTGGACTAAAATGCTAAAATGTGAGTAGAAATCATATGAATTAACGTGTATTCTTTAATTGAATTTCTATTTACGTTGGGATACTCCTAAGTAGTTTTTTTTATGTTTAATTTTAGAGTTTATAAAACAGCAAGTCAAGCCCTGTCAAATTCAAAGGAGGACATTCATGGGGTTTGAGAGCAATTTGGAAGAAAAGAAAACAAAAAAAATCACAAAATGAAACCACAAGAAGTCTAAGTCCGAAATTAGCTAGGAGATAGTCTGGACATACTTTAGTCTTTTGACTGTATCTTTTTACTCATATATTGGATTGATGCGATTCTTGATGCATTGGAAAGCTATCTTAAAGGGATATAACTTTGTCTCTAATATGGATTTCCAAATTCAAAATCCTGAAGGCTGTAAATGGCTAACAAGATAAGTCTTAAAATTGAGGCGATTTTTTTATGCGGAAATTAAGAAGACATTAGGGTTTCTTTCTTACTCTATATAAGTATATCATTAGCACGAAATGGAGGGGAGGAGGCACAAGAGGCAGAACTAAAGAGAGGAGAAAATCACTTCCATGGCTACCGTTCGCTTCAGTTTTCTCTGAAGATTTTTATTGTCCAGTACATTTATGGGTAACTAAATTCTCAACTAGGGTTAGGGATGAACTTGCACATAAGATGGTATTTCTAATTTATTTTTAATTCATGTATTTGATTTTTAATTGCTAAAACTCTTTTGTTTTATTATTCTCAATTCATCGTTGATGTTTTCTTCTCCAAATAATCATATAATTTATTTTGTTTATGGATTCAGTCATGCTTTTTCTATTGAATAGATTAGTTTTTTTATTATGTTTGGATCAATTATTTATCTATATTGATTTAGTTTTTTGCTACAATATCACTCCCTGAGTATATTATCGTCTTTGGATCTTCTCAATAGGGGTAGTAATTTACGTATTTTAAAAGTGGTGAATGATTTTTCAAAGGGTTAAATTTCATTTAATTTTGATTTATAAATCTATACCTTCCGATTGGAAATTTCATAAATTGAGTTCCTAATTTAGTTATCCAATGAATTAAGAATAATTAAAATACCGGATTTGTGCAAGGGATTCCTGACGCTCTATTATTCGTCAAATTTGAGTACTTTTTCCGTTAATTACATTGCTTCACTTAAATTTACATTTAAAATTAATCTTTGTTCTCCATTACTTATTTAATATTTTTCCTTAGTTTCTTTGTTCCTCTTGCTTTCCTTTAATTTGTCTCCCTGTGGAATTGACACTCCAAAACTGTGCTACAACTACCGCATTATTCTTTGGGCGTAATTAAATTTTGGCGCCGTTGCCGGGGAGACGTTAGAAGAATTGTGAGATAGTTTTTCTTTTCAATAGTTTGTAAAGGAGGTAATTTCGTTCCCTATTTTAGCTTGCCGCATTTTTTTTATTTTCTTTTTCTTTTTGTAGTTTTTTTTAGTATTGCGTTTTTCTCTACCTTGTGTGACACCCCCAAATCCCCGCGCACGGACATGGGAAAATTGGGACATCCGGATGGTGACATCACGGGTCACCACCCTAACAACGAGTGCCAAGTGTGTGTATAAGCAACAAATGTGCACGAAGAAGCACGCAGCGAATAGCAAAGTCATAAACTAAGTACCAGAATTTTTATAGTTTAATATAAAGCGGTTCAAATCATACATAATAAAAGATTACAAACTACAAATATTGTTCAAACCAACAACAAAGCTTAAACTTCAACTCAAAACTCCGGCGGAGCCGCATCCTCGAGCTCAGCCTCCTCCTCCTCGTCGAACTCTGCACCAAAATCTACTGTACCAAAAATGGTGCCGTAGGTAAGTAAGATCCAAACACCACTAGATAAAAGCATATAAAACTCAAACAATATGCATGAAAGAAGCCAATGCACATGACCCGAAAAACCATATTTTTCCACGCACGCCAAAATCTCATTTTGGCCCAAAACATATCCCTTAAACATAACCTCGCCATTATCCCCGATAATGGTCTAAAACCAGACCGTCAGAGCACTGTAGGCCAGAATCACAGGTGAGACTCTACCACCATCCCTGCTCGCCACTGTCCCTACGCGTGCACCGTAGGCGGGAATCATAGGCAGGATTCTACCACCGTCCCTGCTTACCTTCATCCCTACGCGTGCACCGTAGGCGGGAATCACAAGCGGAAGTCTACCACCTTCCCTGCTTACCACCATCCCTACGCGTGCCTCTGACTCAAACCAATCAGTCCAACCGTTCACATATACCATAAATCATTTCTCGCTTATAAGCCCAGTTTCCATTTTACAAACACATGTATATGCATGCAACTACACGAAAAATCCAGTTTTTCCTTTTTAAACATGAACATGTGTGCACTATACAATGCAAACATCAAGGCACAAATATCTCAAACAAATACCAACATCAACCCAACAACTCCGTCCTCAATCCATCCGACCCCCAAACTCCTCGGACTCAGTCTGGAATCAACCAACCAATGCAATAATTTATTGTAAGAGCAAAATATATTTAAATCTAAAAGTAGAGTTTGGAAAATACTTACGGCACTATACGGTATTTTTCGAAAGCTCGCAGCATTGCAAACGGCGAAGGAAAAGCAACGTAACAATGTATTTTACACTGTGGCCGTAGGTAATAAATTACCCACTTTCGAACGGGGACAAACCAAGACACGAAATTGATAGGGAATGGCCTTGAGATGTTTATGAAGCTAAAGGAAGTGAGTTTTGGCCGTGGGTGGCAGTGGAAATGGCGGTGGAAGGCCAAAATGGGCTAAACGGAGGTGAGCTCGTGGGGGCTGCTCCGGCAACGGATCGAGGCAAAAATTGGGTGGGTTAGGACGGCAAGAGGTAGAGGAAAAAGCTGTGAAGAGGTGGTGGCCGAAGGTGGCGCGACGGCGTAGGAAATGGCAAAAAGCCATGCGGCTTAGAGGTGCTCTAACTGGTGATCGGCCGACTGGATGGAGCTGGAAATTGGTGGAGATGATCACCAACCAAAGGGGGTTCGAATGGTGGGGGTGGTGTTGACCACGGCAGCTGGACGGTGGCGGTCTGGGCTGGTCAACGGGCGGCGACGGGAAGGGGAGAAAGATGGTGCAGCGTGCGGGGAGAGAGAGGAAGAAGAAAGAAAAGAAGAAGAAAAAGAAAGAAAAAGAAAAAAAGAAAAAGGAAAAAAGGGAAAAAGAAAAAAGAGAAAAGAAAAGAAAAGATGAGGGAAAAGAAATTAGGTCCAGTCCTCACTCCGGAATCCAAAAACTGATCCACCGAAAACGATTTTAAAAACATAAAACGACTAAAATAAATTAAACACTACATCAAATAAATAAAAACCAATTTAAAATACAATAATTTAAAATAAAAGAACCAATATATTAATTAAATTAAAAACACCCCTTCAGTGAAAATACACGTAAAAGCGGGTCATCACATCCTCCCCCCTTAAAACAAATTTCGTCCTCAAAATTTGTGAGCTCGAACATCAACGCCAAAAAGATACAAGATACAACTCCGAACATATTTGAGAGATACATAACATCAACAACTCCCAACAATTCCAATAGTTATGAACTTCATACCATAAATTGTTAATATCAACGATGTCTCTGCTTTACCTTCTGAACTTTCATCTTATTCCAACTTTGGTAACCATAGCCACTTCCAAAATTAACCATCAATAAACAAAATTTGAATATCTAATTATCTCCAAAAATCATGCTTTCGCGCGTACTCTGATAACTCACCAAAATACATAAAGGCTATATCCTCAAAAATTACATCATGAAGTACAAGCTCAATCCACATCTAATCACAAGAAAACCTTTACCACAGTTCTATAGAAAATAATATACCTCCAAAACCATAAATCTCCACTCATTCCTCAGTTGGCCATCGCTGCCCTAATCAAAAATCAACATTCCGCAAAAATACACCCATTAATTGATGACAGATAGCAATACTAAACAACCTCCAGGCCCCAAATTGAAAACACATAACATCATCCCAAAATACACCTGTCTCTTTTAAATATAAGGAACATATCCAAAAGGCCCAAGTCCTACTCGTCCAACCGACGAGAGCGCCTATAACTTCTACCTGATATCCCACACTTCAAGCTCATTACCTATATTTTGAATAACATCTAATCTTGCAATAACTAACTCACTAAAAACTACCATTGACTTCAAGTCACAATTAATTCTCAAGATAAACACAACAGTTGTTACAAACCATCATCCCAATGGGTAACCCACTTCGACTGCACATTCCGTTCAACTTACCAAACAACTCAAAGCCAAAATCTCTTGAATTTAAAATTATCACACAGATCCCTCTTCAACTCCTACCAAGCCAAAAAAATAGATGAGACTAGGACCAGCACTCCCCGAAATCCATACACATTTACCATTACTACTCATCGATCTCATGTACTCTTAGCCAACACCATAAATCATTCAAACGTACAAGTGATCCATTACTATATTTCAATCATCTGGACTTATATTCTCAACTCAACAAGATTCATTCCTAAATCTACTCAACTTATATCCTTAAATCAGCAACTAGCTATTGCTTAAAGTTTGGTACCGAGAATGAACTTAAACCTGCTAATAATCCATTCCCAAAAGTCTATGGATCTTATAGCCTCAAATTCAGTCGTATTCAATACCAATACAAAATCTACTATTTCCAACACCCTGATGAACCTATATCTTTCGAATCGATAAAAATCATTTCCTAAAATGTACTACTACAACCTCGAGTTAACAATAATTACTTTCTAAACTAGCTTGAAATCTTCAATCCTCAAAGAAATACATGAACTAGATCATTACCTCCAATCCTCAAAGAAATCTACTGTAGAAAAAAAAAAAAATTCATATCAATAACTCAACTCTAATCAACCCTATTTTAAAGGTTACAAACTAATCACTCACTAGAGTAGATCAAGCTACAACACTAAGTCTATAAAACTAAGAACTCAATTCGTATTATAAATCAGTCCTTCAACTCTGCAATTCTAAAACCTTAAATCAAATAAGAATCATCTTCTGGAACTTCTAAGATCAAAGAAGTTACATCCCATAATAGAAAAATCGACTCCCAAATCTTTCAAATTCTAAAACATTAATAGATAATAAATCATTTTCTAAAATTCTCAAGATTGGTGGTTTTAATCCAAAACATTCACCTTAAAAGCTTGTAAAATCTAAAGCTCCAATTACCACCAAATTACTCATCCAAATCACGAAATCTAAAACTCGAAATTTAATTATTTCCCCCCAAAGCTTGTCGAACCTAACACCTTAATTACCATAAACGCATTTTCCTAAAATCTATAAGGTCCAAAACTTTAAAACTTTGCTGAAACTTCATAAAATTTATCCTTGAAACTTTACACTCCCGAGGCTGCTAGTGGTCGAGTCCCAGTCCGCTGAACAAACATCTGAGGTGAACCCGAACTACTTCTTTCACCAGAAAAACTCTGCCTCTTATGTCCTGGAGGGGAGCCCATACTCAAATTATTCTCTCGCTCCACAAGAGTGGCCACATCCACTAAATCTTGAAAAGAGGATATCCGGTGGCTGACCACCATTCAGCGTATATCAGGACGTAGACACTCCTGGAAACGCTCGGTTTGCATCTCCTCCGAGGCGATGAGGTGGAGAGCAAATCGCCCAAGTTCTATAAATCTCCGGGTGTACTGTTCCACGGTCATGCTCCCTTGGACCAAGCTTGAGACCTCTCTTGCTTTTTGCCGCCTTACAGAAGCGGGAAAGAAATGATCATTAAACTCTTTCTTAAATCGCTGCCAGGTCACAGCGGCAAAAGATCCCAAATCTGATTCCAGCATTACTCTCTTCGTATCCCACCACTCAGAAGCGGTGCCTTGCAACAGATAGCTGGCATAGAGTACTTGTTGCACCTCAGTGCAACCACACACCTCAAAAGTTCTTTCTAAGTCTCTGACCCACTTTCCAGCTTGAAGTGGATCCTCTTCTCCAGTGAAGGGTGGAGATCTATGGGCCAGAAAGCGCTCATAGGTGCATCCAGCTTGCACCATGCCACTAGGCCCTCTTGGGTGTAGCCAAGGCCCTCCCTGTTATGGCCAAGGAACTCCTTGTTGTGGCCAAAGCCCTCCTTGTTGCGGCCAAACCCCTTCTTATTGTGGCCAAGGCCCTCCTTGTTGGGGCCTAAAATTCTGTTGCATGAACTCAGTCATCTGCCTTATTGCTTGGGCTATGGAATCATCTCTCGGTGTATCGTCCTGAGGGCCTTGAGTAGATTTCCTTGGCCTCACCATTTTTCCTACCACAATACAACCTTTGACCCCCTTTAAGAAAAACAAATAAAAAAAACTAACAACATAAAACCAAAAACCAAAAACCAACACCACATAACAAGAAACAAAAAGAAACCAGCATGCAATAACATAACTAAATAAATAAATACAAGCAAACAAGCTCAAATAAATAAAACAAATAAAACATGTCAAATAGCAACTTTACTTAAAATAAAATTTAAAACACAACTTTAAAAACATTTTGGTACTATCTATGGGACATGTGGTTTTACCCAGAGCCAAACCGCTCTGATACCACCTGTAAGCCCCCAAATCCCCACGCATGGACACGGAAAGCTCGGGATGTCCGGATGGTAACATCACACGGGTCACCACCCTAACGACGAGTGCCAAGTGTGTGTATAAGCAACAAATGTGCACGCAGCAAATAGTAAAGTCGTAAACTAAGTCCCAGAATTTTTATAGTTTAATACAAAGCGGTTCAAATCATACAGAATAAAATATTACAAACTACAAATATTGTTCAAACCAACAACAAAGCTTAAACTTCAACTCAAAACTCTGGCGGAGCCACATCCTCGGACTGAGCCTCCTCCTCCTCCTCGAACTCTGCACCAAAATCTACGGTACCAAAAATGGTGCCGCAGGTAAGTAAGATCCAAACATCACTAGATAACAGCATATAACACTCAAACAATATGCATGAAAGAAAAGCTGATGCACATGACCCAAAAAACCATATTTTTCCACGCATGCCAAAATCCCATTTTGGCCCAAAACATATCCCTTAAATATAACCTCACCATTATCCTCGATAATGGCCCAAAAATGAGACCGTTAGAGCCCTGTAGGCGGGAATCATAGGTGGGACTCTACCACCATCCCTGCTCGCCACCATCCCTACGCGTGCACCTTAGGCGGGAATCACAGGCGGGATTCTACCACCGTCCATGCTTACCTCCATCCCTACGCGTGCCTCTGACTCGAACCAGTCAGTCCAACAGTTCACATATACCATAAATCATTTCTCACTTATAAGCCCAGTTTCCATTTTACAAACACATGTACATGCATGCAACTACACGAAAAACCTGGTTTTCCCTTTTTAAACATGAACTTGCGTGCACTATACAATGCAAATATCAAGGCACAAATATCTCAAACAAATATCAACATCAACCCAACAACTCCGTGTGATGACCCGCTTTCGCTTGTTTTTTTTTCGCTGAAATGGTTGTTTTTATTTTAATTAATATATTAGTTTATTATTTTATTTTATTTGCATTTTAAAATTGTTAGTTTTTAATTTAATTGATGTTGTGTTTTATTTCTTTTAGTTGTTTAAAGTTTTTAATATCTTCGCGGCGGTTTAGTGTTGTTTTCCCGGAATGAGGTTTTTTTTTTTTTTTTTTTTTTTTTTTTTTTTTTTTTTTTAAATAGCCGGTAGCCACCCACATAGCAGCCCCGTCCCAAGTTTATTAAGAAAGCCCTCACATATGGCGGAGGAAAACCGTGGTTACATCACTATCAACAGGGATTTTACAAAAAATAAACAAAAAAAAACCAAAAAAAAAAAAATCCCTGTGATCAAAGGAAAAAACAACGAATAACACAATTACATCCTAATATAAGGAAGACCCCACATATCTGTACGAACTAAGCCACGCAGGATTCCCCTATCAAGATCCAACCCTGTAAAAAACTTACCTCTATTAAAAGCCCCTTCTTTGGCAAGATAATCTGCAACCATATTTGCTTCTCTAAAAATATGTTGGATGGAACACTGTAAATCAGCAAACAAATTCTGGATGTCATCCCAAAAATCCCACAAATACCATAAACTGCATTTGCCAGCCTGAATCCATTTCACAATAACTTCTGAATCGGACTCCACCAAGATGTCCCGAATACCCAACTGTTGTGCCAACCTTAAACCATCCAGTAAAGCTCTCCCCTCAGCAACATTATTGGAAACTTGCCCATAATGAATAGCAAATCCCGCCAACACTTGTCCATCATGATCTCTAATAACCCCTCCACCACCTGCTAAACCAGGATTTCTGAGCGAACTACCATCAACATTGAGTTTATACTGCCCTCTACTTGGCTTAATCCAAGCTATAGCTGTCATACTTTTTTTCCTAACATGAGAAAAAGGGCAATTTAATTCCTGTAAAACCGTGATATCATTTGCATGCAATCTATCAAATTTGCGATGCGGAGAAAAAATATCAATTAACATCAATTTAATCCTCCTTACCACACCCTTCCAATGAATAAACTTTCCTTCCATTCTATGCTCACACCGTGCTCTCCACAAAGCCCACGTGATAATAATAGGTAAGATACCACGGCAACAACTTACTTGAGAAGATTCTGACGCTCGAAGCCACCAAACATTCATAACCACAGTCCAGTTTTGGAGGTTAGGCAACCGAACCCCCAAAATACCTGCAAAATACCTCCAAACCATAGCAGCCAACTCACCACTACAAAAAATATGATCAATGGATTCTTGTTGTGGTAAAACACAACAATGACATTTTGAAGCTAGAGGAATACCTAGCTTAGAAATGATATCATCTACAGGTAAAACATGTTTTTTAGCACGCCAACAAACAAAAGACATTTTTTTTTGGAACCAAACTATGCCAAAGCCATTTTTTCCAAAGACAGATAGTTCCAGTCTCTCTAATTAAATGCCAAGCAGATTTGGTAGAGAAAGTACCATCCGGATTAGGCTTCCAAATGCGCACATCTGAACCACCGGATATATGAACTGACGAAGCCCTTATTTTCTCAACCATCTCTTCCGACACCAGCAAGCGCAATTTGACCACATCCCATCCAGAACTATTTAAAATATCAGCCACCAATAAATTCTCATCTTCACTAATCTCTTCTGTATTTGCAATGGCCCCATCCCCCAACCAGTTATCAAACCAAAAATTACAAGCACCACTTTTAATCAAAATACATGAATTCTGTTGTACAATCGGCATCACAGATAAAATACCTTTCCAAAATCTTGAACCAGTGGAATTATTAAGAGCCATGGGATGCTTATCACCCACATATTTCCTCAGAAAGAACTTTGCCCACACCGAATTCCCCTCCAACAGTTTCCAAGCAAATTTCATGAAAAGAGACCTTTGCACATCATGTAGGTTTCGAATACCCAGACCTCCTTCCTCAACCGGCAAACAAATATTTTTCCAAGAAACCCATTTTCTTTTTCTTTTATCATCAGTCGAATTCCAAAGAAAATTAGAAAAGATACTTTTTATGGCCTTGAAAACACCCTTAGGCAGATTCATAACAGAGAGAACATGAATTGGCATACTAGATAAAACATGTTTGAGAAGAATAATCTTACCCCCAAAAGAGAGAATGTTACTCTTCCACCCAGCCAATTTTTTCTGCAACTTTAACAACAAAGGTTCAAATAATTTGATAGTCATCCTTCCCACATGTAGCGAAACTCCCAGATAAGTGCATGGCTATTTCCCCTCCATAAAACCTGTGATCCTCAAAGACTCCAATTTTCTAGCAAAAGAAAACTTAGAAGAGAAAAAAATAGATGACTTAGCCGGACTGACCATCTGCCCAGACATAGATTGGTACACTTGCAAAGTCTTCATAATCTGCAGGAGAGATCTTTTGTCCCCATTTGAAAAAATCAGCACATCATCAGCATAAAACAAATGAGAGATCAAAGTACCTCCATTAGAATTAAAAGGCTTTACTCTTTCCTGTTGAAAATCAACATTAATCATACGAGAAAGCAATTCTTGAGATAAAATGAAAAGATAAGGCGATAGGGGATCCCCTTGCCTAATACCACGAGAAGGTTTGAAAAAACCCTTTAAAGAACCATTAAGCATCACCGAACACATAGGAGAGGAGATACAATTAAAAATCAGGCCCCTCCAATGATCTGAGAAACCCAACCTCCTCATTACCTCCAACAAGAACCGCCAATTTACCCTGTCATATGCCTTTGCCATATCAATTTTAATCATAACATTACCACCTCTCACTTTCTTGTTCATACTCTGAACCATTTCCTGAGCAATAGAAATATTATCAAAAATGCTTCGGCCTTTAATAAAGGCTGATTGTTCCTCAGAGATTATTTTCTTCATGATTGGTTCCAACCTATTCACCAGAACCTTGGATAAAATTTTATAAACAACAGAGCAAAAACTGATAGGCCTGAATTGCGAAAAACCCCTTGGGTCATCCACTTTCGGTATCAACACAATATTGGTGGCACCAAAGAACGTATTTAAAGGCTTACCCTCAAAGAATTCAATTGCCAACATCAATAAATCTTCTTTGATAATATCCCAGGCATGATGGAAAAAACTAGCAGAAAAACCATCAGGCCCTGGGCTGCTATCTTGTGGGATCGACCAAAGTGCCTCCTTAACCTCCATCAAATTTGGAACTCTGCAAAGAGACTGATTATCATCCTCAGTAATAATAGAAGTTATAAGATTCATACCAGGTTCCTCAAAAGACACTGCCGACGTGGTTAATTGCTGCTGGAAGAAATCAACAGCCCCCTCAAGGACTGCTTCACCAGAATCAAGAACACTACCATCTTCAAGAATCATACTTTCTAGAGCTTTAAATTTCTTTTTACATCTAAGAGAAGCATGAAAGAAAGCTGTGTTTTCATCACCTTCACAAATCCACTTAACTCTGGATTTTTGACACCCCATAATCTCTTCTCTATGCAAATAATGGAGATGCTTTTGCTTGCATCTCAAAAGTTCAACTTCCATATCTTGAGTATAATTTTGCTGTACATTATTTTCCAACTCAAGGAGCTCCTCTTCAATGACTTTAAGATCTACTTCCACTTTACCGAAAACCTCCCTATTCCATTTTTTCAACACTTGTTTCACCTTTTTTAATTTTCTACTAAATTTCACCATCGGGCATCCTTGAAAATCTTGCCTCCAACACTCACTTACCACACCTAAAAAATCCTCATGCAAACACCACATTCTTTGAAAATGAAAAGGTGTAGGGCCAACCCTCCTATCAACCCATAAAGAAGTAACCATAGGGCAATGATCAGACGAGGTTCTAGGAAGATACATCAAACCACTATTAGGAAAACTGGAAAGAAAACCAGTATTCACCAGCACTCTATCAAGCCGAGCCCAAATTCTTCCACCCCCTAACCTTCCATTACATCAAGAAAAACGATTACCAGAAAAAGGAAGATCAACAAGACTACAATCTTGAATACATCTATTAAACTCATCCCGCCCCCGAGAAGACTGACAAACTCCACCAATTTTCTCACCTTCCGACCGGATTATATTAAAATCACCACCAAGAAACCAAGGTATATTATCACCACCATCTAAATCCTGAAGATAAGACCACAAGTCCCGACGTTGTTCTTGAAAACAACTTGCATAAATAAAAGAAGCCAACACTCTAGAATTACCAAGAGAGAACCAACCTGAGAGAGCTTGAGCCATTACTGAATGCAGTTGAAACTCAATGCCATCAGCCCAGAACAACCAAACTTTACCACCTGCTTCCACATTATTACAGAAATTTGGAAGACGTAACCACCGTGCCCAATGAGCACACTTATTAACAGAAAGAAAAGGTTCTAAAATAGCTACCACCGATGGACGGTATTTATTCTTAATCCGCCTCAAACTTGCCTTCGAAGAACAAATCCCTCTCCCGGAATGAGGTTTAGACCTCATCTTTTTCCCTACATCTCTTTTCCTTTTTCCTTTTCTTTTTCCTTTTTCTCTTTTTCTGCTTTCTTTTTCCTTTCTTTTTCTCTTTTTTCTTTCTTTTTCTTTTTTTCTCTCCTTTCCCGCTCGACCCCCGTCCCTCTCTCTCTCCTCCTCTCTCACGCCGGAGCCTTCAACCCATCGAACCGCCGCCGTCCGGCCACCATTTCTTCACCACTTCATCACCGGTCCCTTGCCGTCCTAACCCACCTATTTCCGGCCTCCAATGACCACCGGAACAGCTCCTACGAGCTAGCTTTCCTTTTTGGGAAATCCGGCCTCCCACCGCCATTTCTGCTGCCACCCACGGCCAACCACCACTTCCAATAGCTTCACAATCATCCCTAGACCATTCCCTATCAATCCCAAGCCCTAGTTTGTCCCCGTTCAAAAGTGAGTTTTTCACAACCCACGGTCAGAGTGAATTTTCACTGTGACGTTGCTTTTTCTCCGCCGTTTGTAACGCCGCGTGTTTTCTAAAATTTCCATATAGCGCTGTAAGTATTTTCCAAACCCTATTTTCAGATTTAAAAATATATTGCTCATTCAATAATTTTATCTGCTGGTTGGTTGATTTCGGACTGAGTCTGAGGAGTTCGGGGGTCGGATGGATGGAGGACGGAGTTGCCTGTTTATTTGATTTATGTTGTTGGATTATTTTTATGCATTGTTATGGCATTGCATGGTGCATGCATGTGTGTTTGGGAAATAGTGTGAAAAGCCTGCGTATTGGCGTAAGTGGTCTTACGGGTGCGTGTGTATCACGACCCCAAGCCGGGATGGGGTATTATCCCGATGGAGCTCCTCTGGTCACTCGGGAGTTGAATAAACTGAGTGATGTCCCCTGGGTTGTCGCTAGACGATGGGAGCGGGGCCTAGGGGTTGCTTGGCTATGAATGCGCCGGGCGCGGAACCGGGCATCGCTCTACGCACCGACTTCGTGGCCCTTCGCTGGTGAGGGCTAGAGGATGCTTGGCTACGAACACGCGGGGCGTGGAACTGGGCATCGCTCGTTAGGTGTCACATGCGTAGTGGTACTTTGCGGTGTGGCACTGGAGCCAGGGTGTGCGGATGACCCCTAGGGGAGGTCATGGTGCATACGGATAAAATGGATTCTGGTTTGAGTTGGATAAAGGCCAAATGTGACTTTTGGCGTGTTTTTTTGGAAAGGATGTGTTTTTGGGCCAAATGGGGTTTTTTTTGGCGTGTGTGGAAATATTATGTTTTATGGGCTTTGTGCATTGGGCATGTTTCATGCATATTGTTTGAGTTCTATGTGTTTTATCTGGTAGTGTTTGGGTTTTACTTACCTGCGGTACCATTTTTGGTTCCGTAGCTTTTGGTGCAGAGTTTGAGGATGAAGAGGAGGAGGCTGAGCCCGAGGATGCGGCTCCGCCGGGTTGCTGATGCTATGCTTTATATTTGGTTTAAAACTGTATTTGTGTTTTTGTAATATTTTATTTATGTATGTTTCAAACCGCTTGTATTACGTTAGAAAAATTATGGTACTTAGTTGTGACTTTCGTTATCCGCTGCGTGTTTCTTTGTGCACATATGTGCCTTTGCACACACTTGACACCCGTCGATAGGATGGTGACCCGGGTTGTCACCATCCGGACGTCTCGATTTCCCCGTGTTCGGGCGTGGGGATTTGGGGGCGTCACAGGTGGTATCAGAGCGGTTTGGCTCTGGGTAAAACCACATGTCCTATAGGTAGTACTAGAATGCTTTTAAGGTTGTGTTTAAATTATGTCAAGTACAGCTATTTGATTTGTTTCATTTGTTTGAGTTTGTTTATTTGTTTTTATTTATTTGGTTATGTATTTGCAAGTTGTTTCTTTTGTTTTGGTGTGATGTGGTGTTGGTCTTTGGTTCTGTTTTGTTGGTTGTTGGTTTTATTTGTTTTTGTTTTCTGAAAGGGGGTCAAAGGTTGTGGTGGCAGGAAAATGGGGAGACCAAGGAAATCTACTCAGGAACTACGGGACAATACCTCCAGGGATGACTCCATAGCCGAAGCAATACGGCAGATGACGGAGTTTATGCAGCAGAATATTAGGCCACAACAGGCAGGGCCTTGGCCACAAGGAGGACCCTGGCCACCACCAGGAGGGCCTTGTCCACAACAAGGAGGGTTTTGGCCACAACCAGGAGGTCCTTGGCCATATCAGGGAGGGCCTTGGATGTATCCAGAGGGTCCAGTAGCATGGTGCAAGCCGGATGCACCTATGAGCGCTTCCTGGCGCATAGGACTCCACACTTCACTGGAGATGAGGATCCACTTCAGGCTGGAAAATGGATCAAAGATCTGGAGAGAATCTTTGAGGTGTGTGGATGCACTGAGGCACAGCAAGTGCTCTACGCCAGCTATCTCTTGCAAGGAACCGCTTCTGATTGGTGGGATACCAAGAGGGTGATGTTGGAATCTGAATTGGGATCTTTCACTGCAGTGACCTGGCAGCGTTTCAAGAAGGAGTTCAATGACTGCTTCTTTCCCGCATCGGTAAGGAAGCAAAAGGCAAGAGAGTTCTCAAATCTGGTCCAAGGGGGCGCGACAGTGGAACAATACGCCCGGAGATTCATAGAACTTGGGCGATTTGCTCCTTACCTTATCGCCACTGAGGAGATGCGAGTAGATCGTTTTCAGGAGGGGCTACGCCATGACATACGCCGTATGGTGGTCAGCCATCGGATATCCACTTTTCAGGAATTAGTGGATGTGGCCACCCTTGTGGAGCGGGAAAATAATCTGAGTGTGGGCTCCCCTCCAGGGCATAAGAGGCGGAGTTTTTCTGGTGAAGGAAGCAGCTCGGGTTCGCCCCAGAAGTTTGTTCAGCGGACCGGAACTCGACCTCAAACGTCCTTAGGTGTTCATATGGGAGGACGTGTGCCTATTTGTGGAGCTTGTAATAGAGCTCATGAGGGCGAGTGTCAGATGAGTAGCGGACCCCAGTGTTACCAGTGCGGCCAAGTGGGACATATCGCTCGGGATTGCCCCGTCAGAGTTCAAGAAAGTCGTGGAGGTAGACACGGTGGAAGAACCAACCCGAGACAAGCAGTGCAAGCCCGGGTTTATGCTGTCACACCCGGAGAGGTGGATGATGAGGCGCCAACAACCCATGATACTGGAGTAATTACAGGTATGGTTTAATTTAATTTTAAGTTGGATTTAATTTTTGGTGTATGTGGTTTATTCTTTGCTTTTTGGATTTCATGGGTTGATGTGTTTGGTTCAGGAAGAGTCCGTTTGTATGAGTTTTATGCTTGTACTTTGTTTGATTCCGGTGCTTCACAGTCATTTGTATCTTCCACGTTTGCTCGGGTGTGTAATTTAGTCATGGAACCGTTGCCGAAGTCTATGGTAGTGGCTCTACCCGATGGTGAGATGGTGTGGTGTTCCAAGGTTGCTTTGGGATGCTCGTTAAATTTTGAGGGAAGGTTCTTGGATGTTGATTTGGTGGTGTTCAAGCTGTTGGGCTTTGATATCATCCTCGGGATGGATTGGCTATATCGATATTCCGCGAGTATTAATTGCAGAAGTCGGATAATTAGCTTTCAGCTTCCAGATGGTGATTGTCTGGAATTTACAGGGAGTAAATTAAAAGAAAACCCGATAATTATATCGGCGATTCAAGCAAGAAGAGAGATTGCATGGGGAGCGGATGCATTCTTGGTTCAGATGGTGTCCACGCCGTCTGAGGAGAAGTCGTTGGCAGACATTCCAGTTGTGGAAGAATTCCCCGATGTGTTTGTGGATGACTTGCCCGGACTACCCCCTGTGCGGGAGATGGAATTTGTTATAGACTTGGAACCTGGAGCGGCTCCTGTGCATAAAGCTCCTTATCGCATGGCACCGGCTGAATTAAAAGAGTTGAAGACTCAGTTGCAAGAACTGGTAGAGAAGAGATTTATTCAGCCTAGTACGTCGCCGTGGGGTGCACCAGTTTTATTTGTTAAAAAGAAAGATGAAACCCTCCGTATGTGCATTGATTATCGGGAATTGAACAAGGTGACCATCAAAAATAAATATCCTCTCCCTCGGATTGATGATTTATTTGATCAGCTTCAAGGAGCAGCTGTGTTCTCTAAAATTGATCTGAGGTCGGGATACTACCAGCTGAGAATCAGAGACCAGGATGTGCCTAAAACTGCTTTCAGGTCGAGGTATGGGCATTATGAATTTAAGGTGATGCCGTTTGGGTTAGCTAATGCCCCTGCTGCTTTCATGGATTTGATGAATCGAGTATTTCAACCTTATCTGGATTCCTTTGTGGTAGTGTTCATTGATGATATTCTGATTTATTCCCAAGATGTTGAAGAGCATGTGTATCATCTTCGTCTGGTACTTGGGAAATTAAGAGAACACCAGTTGTACGCCAAGCTCAGCAAGTGTGAATTCTGGTTGGAAGAAGTTAAATTTCTTGGGCATGTAATTTCCCGAGACAGAGTGGCTGTTGATCCTAGTAAGGTAGAAGCCATTTTGTCAAGGCAGCGCCCGACTACAGTGCGCGAGATTCGGAGTTTCTTGGGGCTGGCCGGGTATTACCGAAGATTTGTAGAGGGTTTTGCTCGCCTATCCGGACCTCTCACAGCTTTGACTCGGAAGAATACAGAATTTGTTTGGTCAGAGAAATGTGAGAGAAGCTTCCAGGAATTAAAGAACAGGTTGACGACGGCACTAGTGTTAGCGCCCCCAGAACCGCATAAGCCATTCGTAGTCTTCAGTGATGCGTCTAAGTTTGGTTTGGGTTGTGTCCTTATGCAGGAAGGACGGGTTGTAGCCTATGCATCTCGTCAGCTAAAGGACCATGAGAAGAATTATCCGACGCACGATCTAGAATTGGCTGCGATTGTTTTTGCTCTCAAAATCTGGCGGCACTTCTTGTATGGGGAAGCTTGCGAGGTATTTACTGATCATAAGAGCTTGAAGCATTTGTTTTCCCAGAAAAATTTGAATATGAGGCAGAGGCGATGGCTGGAGCTAATCAGTGACTATCAGTGTGAGATCAAGTACCATCCGGGGAAGGCTAATATAGTTGCTGATGCTTTGAGCTGGAAGTCACACTTGGAAGATGAAGCCGAGCCGTCAAAATTGGATTCGTTGCTTTGTGGGATGAGAAGGCTCCTTATAGAGAGTTCGTAGCAAGTGGAGATTTTATCTTCAGTTCTTGATATTCAGGTAATTGATTTCGAAGAATTGAAGACTCTCCAAAGAAAGGATCCGAAGCTGCTGAACATCAGGAAAAGAGTCAGAAAATCTCGAGGGCCGTTACATTATAGCATGGATAACGATGGGATACTTCGGTTCCGAGATCGCAGAGTGGTCCCCAAGGACTCTGAATTCAAAGAGCGGATCATGGAGGAAGCTCATGCGGCCCCTTATTCAGTTCATCCCGGCAGTACAAAGATGTATTGGGACTTGAAGAAAAATTATTGGTGGGATGGAATGAAGAAGGACATTGCCTTATATGTTGAGAAATGCCACACATGCCGTCAGGTGAAGGCCGAGCATCAAAGACCTGCAGGTATGCTCCAACCCCTCCCTATTCCTGAGTGGAAGTGGGATGACATCACGATGGACTTTGTAGTGGGTTTGCCGAGAACGCCTAGTGGGAAAAATTTTGTTTGGGTGATTGTTGACCGGTTAACGAAGAGTGCTCATTTTCTGCCTGTTAATAACACCGACTCTTTGGGTAAGTTGACCCGCTTGTATGTCAAAGAGATAGTACGACTACACGGCATACCAAAGAGTATAGTGTCGAATCGAGACCCGAGGTTCACGTCACAGTTCTGGAAGAGTTTGCAGGCAGCTTTGGGTACTAAGTTGAAGTTGAGTACTGCTTATCACCCGCAGACAGACGGCCAGTCAGAGCGCACCATTCAGACCCTGGAAGAGATGTTACGAGCATGTGTCATGGAATTCCAAGGGAGTTGGGAAAATCATTTGCCGCTCATCGAGTTTGCTTACAATAACAGCTTCCATGCGACCATTCAGATGGCTCCCTATGAAGCTCTTTACGGGAGAAAGTGCAGGTCGCCCTTGTGTTGGGATGAAGTTGGGGAGAGTAGGATAATTGGACCTGAAATAATTCTAGAGATGTAAAGCCAAGTCCGGATCATCAGAGATAAAATGGCGGCAGCTCAGAGTCGCCAGAAAAGTTACGCTGATACCAGGAGGAGAGAGTTGTCTTTTGAAGTTGGTGATTGGGTTTACCTTAAAGTCTCTCCCATGAGAGGTGTTAAGCGTTTTGGTAAGAAGAGGAAGCTAGATCCGAGGTATGTCGGCCCTTTTCAGATTCTGGAGAAGGTAGGGTCTGTCGCCTATAGAGTTGCTTTGCCAGATTATTTTGGGGAAGTTCATGATGTCTTCCACGTATCATCCCTAAAGAAGAGCTTTGGACAGCAAGAACCACGCTTCGTCGACCCAGCGGGTATTCAGTTGCAACCGGATCTCACTTATGAAGTTGTTCCGTCGCAGATCTTGGACTGGAAGGAGCAACAGTTGAGGTCCAAGACGATACCTTTGGTTAAAGTGGCTTGGGGAGATCCGTTAGCTCAAGACTTCTCTTGGGAGCGAGCAGCGGACATGAGGGAGCAGTACCCGTATTTGTTCGAATAAAGAAGGTATGTATCTTAATCTTGGTCACAATTGGTTTATGTGCTTTCATGTGGCTTTCTTTAAGTTGGTGGTTGCTCTGCAAATTTCGAGGCCGAAATTTGTTTTTAAGGAGGAGAGGATGTGATGACCCGCTTTCGCTTGTTTTTTTTTCGCTGAAATGGTTGTTTTTATTTTAATTAATATATTAGTTTATTATTTTATTTTATTTGCGTTTTAAAATTGTTAGTTTTTAATTTAATTGATGTTGTGTTTTATTTCTTTTAGGGAAAAAGATGAGGTCTAAACCTCATTCCGGGAAAACAACACTAAACCGCCGCGAAGATATTGAAAATTATTTACTCCTCCTCTCTCACGCCGGAGCCTTCAACCCGTCGAACCGCCGCCGTCCGGCCACCATTTCTTCACCACTTCATCACCGGTCCCTTGCCGTCCTAACCCACCTATTTTCGGCCTCCAACGACCACCGGAACAGCTCCTACGAGCTAGCTTTCCTTTTTGGGAAATCCGGCCTCCCACCGCCGTTTCTGCCGCCACCCACGGCCAACCACCACTTCCAATAGCTTCACAATCATCCCTAGACCATTCCCTATCAATCCCAAGCCCTAGTTTGTCCTCGTTCAAAAGTGAGTTTTTCACAACCCACGGTCACAGTGAATTTTCACTGTGACGTTGCTTTTTCTCCGCCGTTTGCAACGCCGCGTGTTTTCTAAAATTGCCATATAGTGCTGTAAGTATTTTCCAAACCCTATTTTCAGATTTAAAAATATATTGTTCATTCAATAATTTTATCTGCTGGTTGGTTGATTCCGGACTGAGTCCGAGGAGTTCGGGGGTCGGATGGATGGAGGACGGAGTTGCCTGTTTATTTGATTTATGTTGTTGGATTATTTTTATGCATTGTTATGCCATTGCATGCTGCATGCACGTGTGTTTGGGAAATAGTGTGAAAAGCCTGTGTATTGGCGTAAGTGGTCTTACGGGTGCGTGTGTATCACGACCCCAAGCCGGGATGGGGTATTATCTCAGTGGAGCTCCTCTGGTCACTCGGGAGCGGAATAAACTGAGTGATGTCCCCTGGGTTGTCGCTAGACGACGGGAGCGGGGGCTAGGGGTTGCTTGGTCTCGAATGCGCCGGGCGCGGAACCGGGCATCGCTCTACGCACCGACTCCGTGGCCCTTCGCTGGTGAGGGCTAGAGGATGCTTGGCTACGAACACGCGGGGCGTGGAACTGGGCATCGCTCGTTAGGTGTCACATGCGTAGTGGTACTCTGCGGTGTGGCACTGGAGCCAGGGTGTGTGGATGACCCCTAGGGGAGGTCATGGTGCATACGGATAAAATGGATTCTGGTTTGAGTCGGATAAAGGCCAAATGTGACTTTTGGCGTGTTTTTTTGGAAAGGATGTGTTTTTGGGCCAAATGGGGTTTTTTTTGGCGTGTGTGGAAAAATTATGTTTTATGGGCTTTGTGCATTGGGCATGTTTCATGCATATTGTTTGAGTTCTATGTGTTTTATCTGGTAGTGTTTGGGTTTTACTTACCTACGGTACCATTTTTGGTTCCGTAGCTTTTGGTGCAGACTTTGAGGATGAAGAGGAGGAGGCTGAGCTCGAGGATGCGGCTCCGCCGGGTTGCTGATGCTATGCTTTATATTTGGTTTAAAACTGTATTTGTGTTTTTGTAATATTTTATTTATGTATGTTTCAAACCGCTTATATTACGTTAGAAAAATTCTGGTACTTAGTTGTGACTTTCGTTATCTGCTGCGTGTTTCTTTGTGCACATATGTGCCTTTGCACACACTTGACACCCGTCGATAGGATGGTGACCCGGGTTGTCACCATCCAGACGTCTCGATTTCCCCGTGTTCGGGCGTGAGGAGAGTAGGATAATTGGACCTGAAATAATTCTAGAGATGCAAAGCCAAGTCCGGATCATCAAAGATAAAATGGCGGCAGCTCAGAGTCGCCAGAAAAGTTACGCTGATACCAGGAGGAGAGAGTTGTCTTTTGAAGTTGGTGATTGGGTTTACCTTAAAGTCTCTCCCATGAGAGGTGTTAAGCGTTTTGGTAAGAAGAGGAAGCTAGATCCGAGGTATGTCGGCCCTTTTCAGATTCTGGAGAAGGTAGGGTCCGTCGCCTATAGAGTTGCTTTGCCAGATTATTTTGGGGATGTTCATGATGTCTTCCATGTATCATCCCTGAAGAAGAGCTTTGGACAGCAAGAGCCACGCTTCGTCGACCCAGCGGGTATTCAGTTGCAACCGGATCTCACTGATGAGGTTGTTCCATCGCAGATAATGGATTGGAAGGAGCAACAGTTGAGGTCTAAGACGATACCTTTGGTTAAAGTGGCTTGGGGAGATCCGTTAGCTCAAGACTTCTCTTGGGAGCGAGTAGCGGACATGAGGGAGCAGTACCCGTATTTGTTTGAAGGATGAAGGTATGTATCTTAATCTTGGTCACAGTTGGTTTATGTGCTTTTATGTGGCTTGCTTTAAGTTGGTGGTTGATCTTGCAAATTTCGAGGACGAAATTTGTTTTTAAGGGGGGGAGGATGTGATGACCCGCTTTCGCTTGTTTTTTTCGCTGAAATGGTTGTTTTTATTTTAATTAATATATTAGTTATTTATTTTAATTTATTGCGTTTTAAAATTAGTTTTTAATTTATTTGATGTTGTGTTGTATTTCTTTTAGTTGTTTACAGTTTTTAATATCTTTGCGGTGGTTTAGTGTTGTTTTCCCGGAATGAGGATTAGACCTCATCTTCTTTCCCTACACCTCTTTTCTTTTTCCTTTTTCTCTTTTTTTTTCTTCTTTCTTTTTCCTTTCCTTTTCTCTTTTTTCTTTCTTTTTCTTTTTTTCCTCTCCTTCCCGCTCGACCCCCCCGTCCCTCTCTCTCTCTCTCCTCCTCTCTCACGCTGGAAAGCTTCCTGCCCTCGAACCTCCGCCGTCCGGCCACCGTGCGGCTCACCGCCGGCACCGTTTGACTCCTCTCCCTCCGGCGCACCTTCCCACCAAAACCCACCCCCATCCGGCCGGCCGTTTGGTCGGAAAATGGTGGCTGGAGGTGGAGCGACGGCGGCGGATCGGAGCAAAAACCGTGCAGCCTTTGGAGGGCTTTTCCGGCCAAACGGCCGGCCGGATGGGGGTGGGTTTTGGTGGGAAGGTGCGCCGGAGGGAGAGGAGTCGAACGGTGCCGGTGGTGAGCCGCACGGTGGCCGGACGGCAGCGGTTCGAGGGCAGGAAGCTTTCCGGTGTGAGAGAGGAGGAGAGAGAGAGAGAGAGGGACGGGGGGTCGAGCGGGAAGGAGAGGAAAAAAAGAAAAAGAAAGAAAAAAGAGAAAAAGAAAGGAAAAAGAAAGAAGAAAAAAAAAGAGAAAAAGGAAAAAGAAAAGAGGTGTAGGGAAAGAAGATGAGGTATAATCCTCATTCCGGGAAAACAACACTAAACCACCGCAAAGATATTAAAAACTGTAAACAACTAAAAGAAATACAACACAACATCAAATAAATTAAAAACTAATTTTAAAACGCAATAAATTAAAATAAATAACTAATATATTAATTAAAATAAAAACAACCATTTCAGCGAAAAAAACAAGCGAAAGCGGGTCATCACATCCTCCCCCCCTTAAAAACAAATTTCGTCCTCGAAATTTGCAAGATCAACCACCAACTTAAAGCAAGCCACATAAAAGCACATAAATCAACTGTGACCAAGATTAAGATACATACCTTCATCCTTCAAACAAATACGGGTACTGCTCCCTCATGTCCGCTACTCGCTCCCAAGAGAAGTCTTGAGCTAACGGATCTCCCCAAGCCACTTTAACCAAAGGTATCATCTTAGACCTCAACTATTGCTCCTTCCAATCCTTGGGAAGTCTAAAATGGCAAATTGGAAGACTAGTGTGTTGTCCCAAGCTGGGAAAGAGACCTTGCTAAAATCTGTGTTGCAGTCAATCCCAACCTACAGCATGGGAATTTTTAAACTTCCCAAGTCTATTATAAGATGTCTCAACCAGTTGTGGCAGTCCTTTAGGTGGGGTCAAAAAGATAACAGGTCGAAAATACACTGGCTGAGTTGGCAGGCCCTTGGAAAACCAAAGTAAGAAGGGGGTCTGGGTTTTAGAGATTTTGAGTTCTTTAACCTTGCATTGTTGGCCAAACAAGGGTGGTGGATCATAAAAAATCCATCCTCCCTTGTAGCTCAGATCCTAAAAGCTAAATACTTTTTGACTTCAGATTTCTTATCAGTCAAACCAAAAAGCTAGTGACTCATTTGTTTGGAGGAGCTTCCTTTCAGCAAGATCTGTTCTAAAGGAGGGACTTATGTGGAGACTAGGAGATGGACAAAAAGTTAAGATTTGGCAGGATAGGTGGCTTCCATGCCCTTCCACCTACAGAGTGCAATCTCCTGTGACCATCCTCACTGCTGATGCAACAATCTCTGAACTTATTAATCGAGACACAATGCAGTGGGATCTGCCCCTCATCCAAGCTATTTTTTCAGAAACTGAGGCAAGCTCAATCTGCAAGATGACCCTTAGCCTGTGTAGGAACCAAGATGTATTGACCTGGAGGTGCTCAAACAATGGTAGATTCACAGTGAGAAGTGCCTATCACTTACAAGGCTCCATCAAAGAAGACAGCAAGGGCCAATCCTCAAAAAACCCATGCTTTTCAAGCTTCTGGAACAGAATGTGGGGCATCCAAGCTCCTCAAGCCACCAAGGCCTTCCTATGGAGGGCTGCAAATGAGTCCCTTGCTATGAATCTAAACCTGTATAAGAGAAAGGTGGTGGAGTCTCCACTATGCCCAATCTGTCTCAAGTACCCTGAATCAGTCTCACATGCCCTTTGTGTGACGCCGCCAAATTCCGTTTGGGATCGGACGAACATTTGAAGCGTCGAGACATGCAACACAAGGTTACCTGCCCTCGTTCATGACATATAAGATGCAATGTTCCTAACATGCATCTAACAATATGCAATATTCGCAGTGGATAAATTTTTTCTTTAGCAATACTATGCACCAAATTGAAAATATCCCAAATGCTTAAAACATACTTCATACATAAAAACCATTGAACAACTAATATCACAACACTAGTCCAAAATGGTTATGATCCAAAAAGTACTAGAGATGCAACTCAATCGTACAAGTAGTAATTTACGTTAATTACTATATTAACATTGATGTCGCACCATCGCTTAGTCAACTGTGTCTAGTTGATCAGCTCCTGATTCTCCTTCAGGTCCTGTAACAAGATCTACCATTCGGGGGGAATGGTAGTTGGGACTATCAAAGTGAGATTTGATTACAAATCTCAGTAAGTTAACAAAAAAACTTCCACACAAGCTAATGATGCATGGATGATAGTAAAAGCATAAATGCATAATCAAATTCATAAGTAATTAAAACATAACTTGGCGTACAACATAGCATAATTGACATAACTTAAATTGAAACATGAACTGAACTTGACTTGACATGAACTTGATCTGAAACTTGACTTAGCATGAACTTGCTCTGAAACTTGAATTAACATGAACATGATATGAAAGTTAACTTATCATGAACTTGTTTTGAAACTTGACTTAACATGAACGTGGTACGAAACTTGACTTATCATGAACTTGTTCTGAAACTTGACTTAACATGAAAAATACATACTCCACAGTTGTTGTGGCCCCATGTATTTTACACAAACTTGACTTAACATGAAAAATACATACTCCACAGTTGTTGTGACCCCATGTATTCTACGTGTAAATACATACTCCACAGTTGTTGTGGCCCCATGTATTCTACGTGTCACAATTGCTGTGTCTCACGTAGTGTATGTGCCACAATTGCTGTGACCCCATACATAAGTAATCAAGATGAAACATGACTGAAATACGAAATGACTGAAGCCCTGACGTATCATAACGTGATTTGAACATAACTTGAAATACATGACCAACTTGAGATAGAAACATTTCGTAACATGGCATAACATATAATAGACAACATATTTAACATGACATACTTGCAATAGTGAATATTACATGACTTGACATACATGTAATAGATGGCATACTTAGCATGACGTACTTGTAAGGTACAGTAATACATGACAGAATATATTATGTAACAGATAAAAATTGATGACAGAATAAATTCTGTATAATAGACAATTACGTGATAACTTGGCATGGCATGACATATATGATAACACACATACATACACTGTAGTTCCTTTACTTAGCACACATACACAGTAGACTGCTAGTAAGTTAAAAGCTAACTTACCTCGATCTCCGCGTTTCATATAAAACCTCAAGCGCGATCACGAGAAACTGTAATTAGTGATTCTAAAAGTTAGCACTAAATCACTAATAACTTGAAATATGAAAAATACTAACTTAAAGAGTAAAATTTCCATTTTACTCTCTACATGTAGGAAAATGACCGTTTTACCCATAACTTAAGGATTTTGCATACTAACTCCAAAAGTCACCAAAATTAACATGCCTCATGTAAATTTTATCCTCAACTCAAATATCAATTTAGAAAAATTTAAAACTAATCACAACTATTAAAACTCCATAGGGCCGAAATTCCCATATGCTATTTCCATTGATTTTTGTTTCTAACTTGTTTTGATTAACCTTTTGATCTATGACTTATAAAGATGTGATCTTCAAACCAAACCATCACATGGTTTAAAAAGATGTCCTAAAACATATATAAGCTTCTAATTCAAGATCACATGGTTAAAAATTAACCAAAACATAAATTTAGCCAAGAACATCCACACTTTGGCTTATTTGAATATCTCTTTACATAAAATTCCATATCTTTGAAACTAACATGAAATATCTTCAAAATAATAATATAACATGTATATAAGATGCTTAGGATCCTCCAATAAAATTATCAAAGTCATTGGAATAGGTTTAGACCAACAAAGAGTTAAACTTTCTCAAAACAGAAACTGTTTTTCCTCTTCCAGTTTCTAAGTTTCTAAATCTAAGAAAATCTTTCATCAAAACCTTTAATCATGCAAAAATCATCAACCAATAATCATATACACATGTTAAAAATACTCCATAAAACTTTCGGACCAATACCTATCCATTAGCTTGGTCAAAAACTTCAAACTATAACATATTCTCTAGTTTATCTCCCAGAATGACCTTTCTATAGTTTACACAATATTTAACTGATCAAATAATCTTCAAATGGGACAAATAAGATATCCACATAAACTAGACTCAAAAAAGAACAACTTATATGAAGGAGTCTTTATGATAAAACACTTACAAAAGCTTCGAAATGGGCATACAAAAGAATACCTAAAAGCTGTCCGAGAGAGAGTGTTTGGTATTGTTTCAATGGAAAGTGTAAATGAAGATAATTTCATGGGGAGGGGTGGCTGGAGATACTTATGGATGAGATATGGAAGAGATGAGGCTGGAGTGAGAGTTAAGTGTAGGACTCTCTTACTCGAAGTGAGAGTGGAGTGTAGGACTCTCTTACCTAATAATATCTACGAAAATCAACTCAAGATATTTTTACGCAATAATATCCATGAAATTAGCTTAAAATATTTTTATCCAATAATATCCACAAAATTAGCTTAAGATATTTTTATCTAATAATATCCACAATTTTGAACAGACGTTTCGTCCGAAAATATGAAAAAGTGTTATTGCGCCATAAGACCTTAAATAACCCTCCGAGTCTAATGACACAAACCATAATACATTCAGACACTTCTAACTATCTCCAATAATCAAAAACATACTTCTGATACCATAATGAGTAATAACACTAACTATATAGTTAGACTAAAACCTATATGATTAATGGATTCGTGAAAATTTATAGAGTCTTCACGAGGTTCCTAAAGTCAATAGAAATTCCACAATTGAATTTCTAGCGGGCTATTACACTTTGGACCTGTGCAGCAGCCCAAGATGTGTGGTCAAAAAGCTCAAGAAGGGTTCAGAAAATGGACATCCTAAATGGCTCCTTCAAAGCAATCCTAATGCCATTTTGGAACCAACTGTCCAAGAGAGAACTCACTAAAGTTGCAGTAACTACTAATTTGGCTGACTCGATTTCGAATGTGCTTCCAAGTGTAGAAGTGTCAAGTTGTATCAAGGATAAGTCCAGGATCGTATTCCACAGGGACAAAGGCTTATCAAAGAATCGAGTATGAGAGATGAAAATAAAATTAAAATGCAATGCAAAAAGATAATCGAAGTTGAAATTAGAGTTTTTAATAAAAAAAACAAATTAACGAACACTTGGGTTGGGTATGAGATTCTCTTTATTTCGGATTCTAGATAATTTTCTCGATTAACAATCCAATCAAGGCATTGCTAATCGGAAGATAAAAAGTTAAGCTCAAGTGTTGCAATATTTTCCTAAGGGATTCTCTACTTTACTAGTCAAACACACATTAACAAACAACTGAGAGAGGCCTTGATAGTTTTTAAGCTTTTGTTGTGCCTTACGTCAACAACAAAACAAGAGCAAGAGCCGCAATCTATTTTCAATTTAAATCCGACTAGTAACATAGTGAAATCAACAATTATCAACAAAATATTGCATCGATCTAGAATCCAAAACAAATCAAGCTTCATTCCACAACCCAAGCTTCAAAAATTAGCTACACATGATAATTCTAACAACAAAGATTAATCTAAGCAAAGCCATAAAAAAAATCTGTGACAAGAAATAAAAATAAATAAATAAAACCACAAGCTCCACGCCGACTCAACTAAGAACTTAGGAAAGAAAACTGGGCAACTAAAAAAAAAAAAATTGAAAATGAGTTCTCTGAAATAACAACTGAAAAACACTACAACGTAAAGCAAAAAAATGAAACCAGCGCCGCAAGGCCACCGACTTCCTACCCAAACGAAAACAAAAAAAACTGCATCCAAAATGAAAATGCCAGTCGTCTCCCCTGCGTCTCTAAAGGAACGAAAATGTGAAAAAAAGAAAACAGCCAAAAGAACAATGAAACCCGAGAGAGAGAGAGAGAGGGCCTTCCATCTGAAATGTAAAAGAAAAATTCAAAGCAATAATATACTCCCGGCCGACCTTGAGGTCTAGCTAGCGTAAACGAAAAGAACAAGAAGAAAAACTAAAACTGCCTTCCGTCCAAATGAAAAAGAAGAGAAAATGAATAAACTTTAGACTACCCTACTCTGCTGTCCCAAGGAAAAGAAAAGCTTCAGCTGAATAAAAACAAGTTGAAAAGTAAAGAGCCCATCTGTCTATTCGTGATCCCATGCTGCTGCACGTTCAAGCATCCAGAAAGAAGAATAATTCTACTGCTGTCCGAGTGTCTGCAATGTGCTGCCTCCCATTCTTCTCTTGCAAAGTGCATGTGCATGGTTCTGTTCTGTCAAAGTTGAAGGCCAACTGCTTCTTTTTTCATCTGTTGACCTGCTGCACGTCCGAGTGAGTTTCCTTGCTGCAGGTTTATTGCACGTGTGAGTTGGTGCAACGTTTTCTGCATGTGTGAGCTGGTGTGGTCCATGTGATGCTATTGATCTCCTGCTGCATGTCCAGCTACTTGAAAAAGAAGGAATAAATTTGCTACTGCTGCACGTAGGTCTCCAACGAAAAGAGAGTGAAAAATAAAATAAACTAGCCCCACTCTACTGCAACATGCTGCGTCCATTCTTTCTTTCCTTCCATAAATGCCCTGAAATTGAGTGGCAAAGCTATTTTTCTTCCAGCTCGTGCAGTACTGAATCAGGTTGAGTTTTACAAGTACCTATGCCAATAGTTTTGACAGTACCAGTAGTCAAATTCTGACGGTGATTGAAGAAACCTGCAAAGTGTATGGAATTGTGAAGCAACTCTTTTAGGGACAGAGAGCCTTCAACTAACATAAGATGTTCATTAGGAAAGGAATCAAGAACAGGTGTCGGTTGTTCAGTTTCAGCAACTGTGAGCCTAGACAAATGGTTGGCTACCACATTCTCTACTCCTTTCTTGTCCTTGATGATAATATTGAACGAGAAATGATTTGTGCAGTTGGCAAATGCAGTCGACGTGCAGTCGCTTTGAAAAAAATGAATTAATATGGGACCTACATGAAAAAAAAATTATTTTTATAACTTTTTTTTATTCATTCTGTACAACCATGAAAAAAAAAATATTTTTATAATTTTTATTTATTTATTCTGTACAGCCGACTGCATTTGCCGACTGCGTCTAGAAAAGCCCATATTGAACTCCTGGAGTAAAAGTATCCATCTAATCAACCTTGGTTTTGCATCTTTCTTTGTCAATAAATACTTGAGAGCCGCATGGTCAGTAAAGATGACTATAGGAGAACCAAGAATATATGCACGAAACTTCTCTAAAGCAAATACCACAGCAAGTAATTCTTTTTCAGTAGTAGAATAATTTTTTTGAGCAAAATTCAAAGTTTTACTTGCATAGTAAATGACATAAGGAAGTTTGTTCCTACGCTGTCCAAGAACAGCTCCTATAGCAAAATCACTTGCATCACACATGATTTCAAAAGAAAGTGACCAATCTGGAGGTTGAAGAATAGGAGCAGTGGTTAGCAAAGTTTTAAGTCGAAAAAAAGCTTCTTGACACTCGGGTGTCCAATCAAATTTTACATCATTCATCAATAGCTTACATAGAGGCTTAGAAGTAGAGCTAAAGTCTTTGATAAATCTCCTATAAAAAACCCGCATGCCCAAGAAAAGATCTAATGTCTTTTATTGACTTAGGTGTAGGAAGTTTAGAAATCAACTCAATTTTTGCTCTATCTACTTCAAGTCCTCTAGATGAAACAATATGTCCCTGAACAATGCCCTGTTGTACCATGAAATGGCACTTCTCCCAATTAAGTAGCAATTGCTTCTCTTCACACCTGGCCAAAACAGCTTGTAAATTGGTGAAACAACTCTCAAATGAATCACCAAATACAGAAAAATCATCCATAAACACTTCTAGGGTGTTCTCAATCATGTCACTAAAAATGCTAAGCATGCATCTTTGAAAAGTTGTTGGTGCATTGCATAAACCAAAAGGCATTCTCCTAGAAGCAAAAGTACCAAAAGGACAAGTAAAGGTGGTCTTTTCTTGATCCTCTGGTGCTATTTCTAATTGATAGTAACCGGAGAATCCATCTAAGAAACAATAAAAGGCATGTCCAGTAACTTTTTCTAACACTTGATCAAGAAAAGGCAAAGGAAAATGATCTTTCCTAGTGGCGGCATTCAAATTCCTATAATCTATACACATGTGCCAACCAGTAGGAATCCTAGTAGGAATCGATTCATTTTGTTCATTTTTAACAATGGTAAGCCCAGATTTTTTTGGAACTACATGAATGAGACTTACCCACTTGCTATCCGAGATGGGGTAAATGATACCCACATCAAGTAATTTCAGCACCTCATCTTTAACCACTTCCTTCATTGTGGGATTCAACCTTCTTTGCATTTCCATAGAAGGCTTTGCATCATCTTCTAAATAAATCCTATGGGTACACTCCAAGGGACTTATACCTTTTATATCAGCCATTGTCCAACCAATAGATTTTTTATGCTTCTTAAGCACATCTAGCAATTTATCTTCTTGTTCACTAGTTAAGTGATAAGAAATTACCACAGTGAAGGTGCTTTGTGGTCCTAAGAAAGCATACTTCAATTCCAATGGAAGAGGTTTGAAGTCCAAAATTGGGGATTGCTCCTCCGAAGGCTTGATGGTTGATGTCAATGGTGGAAGTTGCTCAAATTTTGGCCTCCATGGTGATATAACTTGCTGACCTATTGAGGAAACAAGAGACGAGTTATTAACATTATCAAATATTTTCAAATCTTCTTCAAATTCCTCTAAAGAATCAATAAGTTGAAAGTAATGTGCAGAATTTTCATCAATGAAGTTTTCCAGCAAATTCACTTCATGAACTTTTTCAATTTCTTGCGGTTGCCTGCAAAGATTAAAAATATTTAGCTCCAAGGTCATATTTCTAAAACTCAACTTTAAAACTTCACTTCTACAATTTATAAGTGCATTAGAAGTAGCCAAGAAGGGTCTTCCTAAGATAACAGGTGCTTGGAAAGTAGAATGATTAGTCAATTGCATGTCGAGTACGACAAAGTCTACTGGATAGTAGAATTTGTCTACTTGAACCAAAACATCTTCCACAACACCCCTAGGAATCTTAATAGACCTATCAGCCAACTGCAATGTGATAGAAGTAGATTTCAACTCACCCAATCCAAGCTGAACATAAACATTATAAGGAAATAAGTTCACACTTGAACCTAAGTCTAATAATGCTTGGCTTATTTTTGAGCTCCCTATCATGCAAGCTATGGTAGGGGATCCTGGGTCCTTGTATTTGGGAGGAGTGTTGGTTTGGATAATAGCACTAACCTGCTCAGTAAGAAAAGCTTTCTTTTGCACATTCAATTTTCTTTTTACGGTGCATAAATCCTTTAAAAATTTAGCATAGGTAGGAATCTGTTGAATAGCATCTAACAATGGTATATTAATCCTAACTTGCTTAAAAATTTTAAGAATTTCAACGTGATGCCTATCTTTGTACAAAGGGGCTAACCTTTGAGGAAAAGGTGCAAGTGTAGTGGTTGGGACACTTTCAGATTCCAAAGGATCATGTGCCTCATTTTCAGAAGGAGGTTTAGAAGTGTTACCATTCTTTTCTACCTCTTGAGCTGGAATGCCAATCACCTTACCACTTCACAAGGTTGTAATAGCCTTGACTTGCTTGACATTTGAATCTCCTGCCACACTTTGAAATTGCTGGTTTTGGCCTTGGGGATTAGGCTGAGATTGTGCAGGGAACTTCCCTTTCTCTTGAGCACTCATGGTTGTAGTCAACATTGTGATTGACCCTCGAATCTCAGCAATGGCTTGCGAATTTTGACTGTTGATAGCAGCTTGGCTTTGCATGAATTACTGAAAATTGGTGGACAGCTGCTGGAAGTTGGTGGATAATTGCTGGAAATTGTCTTCAAGGTTCTTTTTCTGAGCTGGGACCATGTGGTTGGCATATTGAGATGGTCCTGGACCTCCTGGGGTAGTGTAGGGTACAATTTGTGAAGGACCAGCCATGTTGGGTGCAGGTAAAGCAGCTTGATCACCTCTCCAACTGAAATTAGGGTGATTTCTCCATCCCGAATTGCAGGTGTTGGAATAAGGACCTGAAAAAGATTTAGCAACCATATTAATAGCATTAGATTGATCCAAAAGAACTTCTTTAAAAGCTGGAATGGTTGGGCAATCTTTAGTTGAATGCCCTTGGCCCTCACAAATATTACAGCTCAAGGTAATCTGAGGTATAGCTTGTACTTCATTCACTTTCTTCAGTTCTATGGTTTCTAATTTCTTAGAAATCATAGCCAACCTAGCATTCAAATCATCTACTTCTCTCAGATTATATTTCCCACCCCCTGAAATTGTCCTTGAACTTTCCGACCTATCATGAACATCAGATGTATCCCATGATTGTGCATTTTCAGCTAGATAATCAAAATATTCAAAAGCTTCCTTAGGTTCTTTGTTAAAAAACGCTCCATTACACATGGTTTCCACAAATTGTCTCATTTTTGGTTGCAACCCCTCATAAAAAAAACTAATGACCCTCCAATTCTCATATCCCTGATGAGGACATGCATTTAAAAGGTCTTTGAATCGTTCCCAACAATGATAAAATGTTTCCACATGCTTTTGGCAAAAATTCATGATCCGTCTTTTCAAAGCATTGGTTCTATGCATGGGAAAAAATTTCTTTAAAAAATCAGTTTGCATTTCTTGCCAAGTCCCAATGGATCTTGGTCTTAAAGAATTCAACCATGTCTTAGCTTTGTCTTTTAAGGAAAATGGAAACAGTTTCAATCTTATGACCTCATCAGTGTATGTTCTATCCATGAATGTGGAACACACTTCTTCAAACTCTTTCTTCACTTCCCTATCATGATGCTCATTTTCAGCCATGATGCTATCAGTGTCTGATGATGATTCTACAGAAGATGATGCAGAGCTAAAAGATGTCAATGATTCTGTCCTAAACAGTCGAGATGTATGGTCTCTAGTCCAACCAGTCATACAAACAAGAGCAGATAATCAAAGACCATGAAAAATAAACAGAGAGAAGGGAAAAACATTAGATGTCACCCAGGCTGTGAAAAGGTTCACAGCTCCACAAACGTCCTCTCAACAGTAGAGGAATGCTCTAATAAGCACCAGTTGTCCCCGGCAACGGCGCCAAAAACTTGACTCGGTTTCGAATGTGCTTCCAAGTGTAGAAGTGTCAAGTTGTATAAAGGATAAGTCCAGGATCGTATTCCACAGGGACAAAGGGTTATCAAAGCGTATAAGAGATTTGTGAGTAACAAATGAATCGAGTATGAGAGATGAAAATAAAATTAAAATGCAATGCAAAAAGATAATCAAAGTTGAAATTAGAGTTTCTAATAAAAAAAACAAATTAACAAACACTTGGGTTGGGTATGAGACTCTCTTTATTTCGGATTCTAGATAATTTTCTCGATTAACAATCCAATCAAGGCATTGCTAATCGGAAGATAAAAAGTTAAGCTCAAGTGTTGCAATATATTCCTAAGGGATTCTCTACTTTACAAGTCAAACACACATTAACAAACAACTGAGGGCGGCCTTGATAGTTTTCAAGCTTTTGTTGTGCCTTATGTCAACAACAAAACAAGAGCAAGAGCCACAATCTATTTTCAATTTAAATCCGACTAGTAACATAGTGAAATCAAGAATTATCAACAAAATATTGCATCGATCTAGAATCCAAAACAAATCAAGCTTCATTCCACAACCCAAGCTTCAAAAATTAGCTACACATGATAATTCTAACAACAAAGATTAATCTAAGCAAAGCCATAAAAAACATCTGTGAGAAGAAATAAAAATAAATAAATAAAACCACAAGCTCCACGCCGACTCAACTAAGAACTTAGGAAAGAAAACTGGGCAACTAAAAAAAATAATAATAAAACTGAAAATGAGTCCTCTGAAATAACAACTGAAAAACACTAGAACGTAAAGCAAAAAAATGAAACCAGCGCCACAAGGCCAACGACTTCCTACCCAAATGAAAACAAAAAAAACTACATCCAAAATGAAAATGCCAGTCATCTCCCCTGCGTCTCTAAAGGAATGAAAATGTGAAAAAAAGAAAACAGCCAAAAGAACAATGAAACCTGAGAGAGAGAGAGAGAGGGCCTTCCGTTCGAAATGTAAAAGAAAAATTCAAAGCAAGAATATACTCCCAGCCGAACAATGATCTGAACTAAGAACAAATAAAAAAATGAATCTGACTCCTCAAATTAAAAGCTGCCAACGTAAACGAAAAGATTAACTAAAGCTAAAAATCTCCCTAGGTCTGTAAACCTCAGCCTGAAAACTAGAAGCAGAAAAATAAAACAAATAACCAGCCGAATGAACGGTAGAAGAAGCTGCCGAGCAAGAGACAGAGTTCCGTCCCAGCCAAAATAGAAGAAAATAAATGAATACAAGAAAATAAAAATGAATACAAGAAAATAAATTCAAGCCGCCTAGTTCATGAGGTCTCAAAGTAAAGGCAATACAATAAATGAAAACCAGCCGACCTTGAGGTCTAGCTAGCGTAAATGAAAAGAACAAAAAAGAACAAGAAGAAAAACTAAAACTTCCTTCCGTCCAAATGAAAAAGAAGAGAAAATGAATAATCTTTAGACTACTCTACTCTGTTGTCCCAAGGAAATGAAAAGCTCCAGCCGAATAAAAACAAGTTGAAAAGTAAAGAGCCCATCTGTCTATGCGTGATCCCATGTGCTGCACGTTCAAGCATCCGGAAAGAAGAATAATTCTGCTGCTGTCCGAGTGTCTGCAACGTGTTTCCTCCCATTCTTCTCCTACAACGTGCATGTGCATGGTTCTGTTCTGTCAAAGTTGAAGGCCAGTTGCTTCTTTTTTCTTCTGCTGACCTGCTGCACGTCAGAGTGAGTTTCCTTGCTGCAGGTTTATTGCATGTGTGAGTTGCTGCAACGTTTTCTGCATGTGTGAGCTGGTGTGGTCCATGTGATGCTATTGATCTCCTGCTGCACGTCCAGCTACTCGAAAAAGAAGGAATAAATTTGCTGCCGCTGCACGTAGGTCTCCAATGAAAAGAGAGTGAAAAATAAAATAAACCAGCCCCACTCCACTGCAACGTGCTGCGTCCATTCTTTCTTTCCTTCCATAAATGCCCTGAAATTGAGTGGCAAAGTTATTTTTCTTCCAGCTCGTGCAGTACTGAATTAGGTTGAGTTTTACAAGTACTTGTGCCAATAGTTTTGACAGTACCAGTAGTCAAATTCTGTCCGTGATTGAAGAAACCTGCAAAGTGTATGGAATTGTGAAGCAACTCTTTTAGGGACAAAGAGCCTGCAATTGGAGGTTACATGGCTGTCATGTGGCAGGTTATATCATTTTGTAATAAGTTGATTTTATGGGTCTAAAAGTAATGCTACAGTCAATATTAGAATTTGATGCATAATTAAGTGTTCAATCCTTATTTGATAAAATAAATCACTCATTTAGACAACTTAATTATGCAATTCTAACCCTTTATCATTGGCAAAGGAGGAATACTTGGATTTTTGAGGAAAGTTTCAGTCCCCTTCTCAAGTGTCAAAGCAGGTTCATGCTGAGATGGTAGCCTTTGTTTCTTGGTTAGAAAGTGGGGGAAAACAGGTTAAGCACCAAGTGGCACCTAGTTCTGAATGGTCTGCTCCTCAACCAGCCTTCTTCAAAGCCAACTGGGATGCAGCCATTGATAAAGATAATTCTAAAGTTGGAATTGGTGTGATTGTAAGAGATTCGGAGGGCTTGGTTATGGCCTCTCTATGTTCTTCTATTACACTAAATCCTAATCCATTGCTTGGGGAAGCGGTAGAAGCCTTAAGAGCAACTACCTTGTGTGCTGAACTGGGTTTAACTCAAATTGTACTAGATGGAGATGCTCTCAATGTGGTTCAAGCTGTTCAAAGTGAAGAAAAAAATTGGAGCACATTTGGAATCGTAATTAGAGATGTCAAGTCCTTATTGTCAAAGGTTCGGGAGGGGTCAATTCAACATACTCCTAGGGAGTTCAATGTATTTGCCCATACTCTAGCAAACTATGCTCTGACTTGTTCAGAGGATTGTATCCTTTTAGAGGATTACCCTCCATGTATCCAACATTTACTCTAATGAAATGCATTTGATCCTTTAAAAAAAAAAAGGTTTCACCTCAAGTGCATGTTAAGTCAAGTTTCATATCAAGTTCATGTTATGTTATGTTATGTTCATGTTCACTTTAAGTTTCAAGTTCATGTTCATATCATGTTATGTTCATGTTTATATTATGTTCAAGCTCACGTTTATGTTATGTTATGTTCATATTCACGTTATGTTTCAAGTTCACATTCATGTCATATTATGTTCACGTACATGTTATGTTCAAGTTCACGTTTATGTTATGTTATGTTCACGTTCATATTATGTCTCATGTTCATGTTTATGTCATGTTATGCTTTTAGGTTTATGTTATGTTCAAGTTCATGTTTATGTTATGTATGTCCACGTTCATGCTATGTTTCAAGTCCATGTTATGTTTCAAGTTCACGTTCATGTTATGTTGCTAGTCCATGTTATGTTTTAAGTTCAAGTTCATGTCATGTCTAGTTAGGTTCAGTTCACATTCCAGTTCAGGTTATGTTAGTTATGCCATGCTATATGTCAAGTTATGCTATGCTTACTTACAACTTTAATTATGCATTCATACTTTTACTGCCATGCATGCATCATTAACTTGTGTGGGAGTTTTCTGTTAACTTGTTGAGATTTGTAATCAAATCTCACCATGGTAGTCCCAGCTACCCTTCCCCCGAATTGTAGGCATTGTGTCAAGATCAGAGTAGGGAGCAGACACCGTTAGACTGGAGGAGGCAGACTAGACGCCGCAGATGCGATGTGAAGCTTACAGCCTCTATAGTTGGATTTTTTTTCTGGTCAGTATTCTGGCCTCGTTAGTCGAGTTATGCAAGTTACTTGACGAATTGACTCAATAGTATATTTTGGTAATGTAAATATGGAGTCTAGTCTCCCATGTTTTGAGATTATAGTCTTCTGAGACCCGTACTGTAATCGTGGATATTTATTTTCTTAAGTATGCATGGATCATGCTTTAACTATTGGGATATTATAAGTTTGGTGCATAGTATTGCTCAAGAAAAAAATTATCTACTGCTAATATTGCATAATACTTATTAGGAACATTGCATCTTATATGTTATGAATGGGGGCAGGTAACCTTGTGTTGCATGTACCAACGCTTTGGATGTCCGTTCGATCCCAAACGGAATCTGGGGGCATCACAGTTTGTCTTTAAAAGATTTTTCTTCTCATAAACAGTTCCCCATGCTTCGCTACCTTCATTTCTTAAATAGTCTTATCATGCATACATCTTTTCTTAAGATGCATACATTCTTTCTTATTGCTTTCATTGGCCATTGCTCACTGTTACTCCCTATGTGTGAGGGTTAGTGGTCTTTTGGAGCTGATTCTGCCCGTGGCCACAGGTTAGGAATCCATTCCGTTAGGGTGTAGCACTTGGTGCACTATCAGTACTACTTACTCGGCATTGCAATCTGCCTAGTCTAGTTCTTTGGTACCCTTATCCGTTCATTCAGTCGTGGTCATTATATGTTTTCATACATTAAACATTCAGTCCTTTTAGTTCTTCACAGTTCTTTACAGTCCTTCAGTCCTTTCATTTATAAAAGTCATATAAAAGCATGAGCTTAAACATCATCTTTCATGGCATCATTTAAAACATCAGTTCATGGCATCATTTAAAGTATCATCTTTGATAGGGGCATCTAAAACACTTACTTCGTTGTGCAAATACATCCACTACTTACCACGTATAGCACCCATTCATGTGTATACATTTACATATTTTGGGTGCATAAAAAGGGGCTATCAAGGAGGGTTGTACAATGCTAAACGTGTTTAGTGTCATTTCGTAAAGGAAAAACATTTCATTTTCATTTTCATTTATTTAGAAAACTATAGAAGAGTCTGAACATAATACTTACCTGGACCAACTAAGAAACGTGTTGTGTGACCTATAGTTTGACAAAAAAGTTTCCTTTTACGTAGCGTACATGCTCTACTAGGGCTTTTCCATTCGTGCGGCGCAGTCCATCTTGGGCAGTGATGAACGACCCTCTGGTGGCCTCTAGTACCAGTGAGCTGGAGTAGAACAAGCCGGAAGGGCCCCCTCTGGTGGGGTTGGAGTGTTCTGCCAAAATATCCATGGAGGTGAGCGAGTGTAGGACCTTTGTGGAGGCTCTACAATGGCCGATCCCTCCTCCAAAATTCAAAATTCCTATTCGGCATCCTGAGGTGATTAACGATCATGTTGGCTTTGTTGTTTCGGACACTGAGATGG
Source organism: Carya illinoinensis (assembly GCF_018687715.1). Lineage (NCBI taxonomy): Eukaryota > Viridiplantae > Streptophyta > Magnoliopsida > Fagales > Juglandaceae > Carya > Carya illinoinensis. The sequence goes on from NC_056762.1 coordinate 17,211,760, forward strand.
AGAGGGCTGTTGCGGAGTTAAAGTTTGCTTTGGTTTTAAAGTTTCTGAATACTAGACCTTCCATTGATGTTCTAAGAAGTCATCTTATCAAATTTTGGGGGTTTAGTGAGGTGCCTATGATCAGTTTTATGGATGACTTTCACGTCCTCCTGCACTTTGCGAACGAAAAGAATTATCTCCATGCAAGAGTGTAGTTCAGACTCTTTAGTTGGTCTGTGGGGTTTGATGTTAAAAAATAACCATCCATTGCTCCCCAATGGATCTTTTTGCTAGGCCTTCCTGATGGGCCCCAAGGTGGACCAAGTCTTACGGATCAATTACAAGATTAAGAGCCACAAAGATCAAGGGAGCAATGCAAGAATTGGTACAATTCAATTGGGATGAAGCTAGCAAGAGCCCGACACTCATGATGGGTTTGAAAGAAGGAGAATCAGTTTTGATCCACTTGATCCAAGCTATGGAAGACACGACTTGGGCCTATTGTTATTGAAGGCCTTGGACTTATTCATTTCATTAAAAGATCTTATTTTGTTAGTTTAAAATAAATGGGCTTGAGGATGTCAGCCCACACATATGTCTTATTTTTAATGAACTGGGATTTTTGGGAAGGCCTTGTATTTTGGCCAAGGGCATATTTGAAAAGTTATTATTTTATTTGCACTAGGGTTTTAGATGTTACTGTAGCACGTCACTGTTCATGCTACAGTACCGCGACACTATTCCTTTAGGATTTTGGGGATTGTTTATTTAAACTATTTGTAGCCTCATTTGAGGAGGTAAAACATTTTTTATTAAATTTTCATTGTGAGTGAGTTTTCTCCTCTTGTTCTTAATTGAACTCTTGAACTTATCAAAGGTAAATCACAACGTTTATGGCGTTCCTCCTTGTAATTTGGGTTCTTGAGACGAGATTTCATTGGGTCTAGATTTTAATATAATCTAGGTTGTTGAAACGAGATCTCAACGGGTCTAAATTCTCCATCCATAGACTTGAGTTTGGCGTTCTTGGGTTTGTTTTTCCAATATTGTTTTTGGGTCACAAAGCGAGTTGATTGGGGTTCACATCACTTCCTCTCAATCTATATCAGTTGAATTGTCTCCAAAGTTTTGCTACCAGCTTTGGAAGATTCTTGGGCATCGATAATGCTACCATTTACATAACCTGGGCCATAAAGGCAAGGATGTGCTTTGAATTAGATCTTTGGGATGAATCGATTGTAGGTTTCCCTATGATGGTTGGGAAGAACCAGATATAGCAACTGGTTAGATATGGAAAGCCAGGATTTTAGTGCAATACGTGTTACCAACAAGGGCATACCGAAGTTTTTTTTTAGAATGGCCAATGCCCTTTATGTACCAATGGCGTGATTAAATAGGGGAAAATGGGTGGCAAGAAAGAGGAACATTGGACGTGGAAGGAAGTGGGTTGGAAACCTTTACTTATTGAGAACATGAATGAGGCAGGAACTAAGGAAGTTGAACCCCAGGTTAACAGCGAATCTAGCAAGGAAAGGATCAGTATAGTGGAAAGAAGGGGTGGCAACCTGAGATCCCGGTTGGCTATGACTGATTTTAATAATTGTATTGACAACTGTGGGCTGTTAGATTGTAATCTCTCTGGTAAACAATTTTCTTAGTGTAATGGCCAACAGGGCCTCGCCCGTAGTTGGGCTAAGCTTGATCGTATCTTGGTTAATAATGTTTTTATGGTCAAGTCTAGTGGAGCTGAGGCCAGGCTTCTCAATCGCATCGCTTCAGTCACTCACTCCTTTTTCTCCAGTTGACTCCTTCCTATCACAAGTATGGTCCGACTCCCTTTCATTTCTAGAATATGTGGTTATTGCTAATGGGCCCCAAGGTGGACCAAGTCTTAAGGATCAATTACAAGATTAAGAGCCATAAAGATCAAGGGAGCAATCTAAAAATTGGTGCAATCCAATTGGGATGAAGCGAGCAAGAGCCCAACACTCATGATGGGCTTGAAAGAAGGAGAACCAGTTTTGATCCACTTGATCCAAACTATGGAAGACACTACTTGGGCCTATTGTTATTGAAGGACATGGACTTATTTATTTCATTAAAATGGCTTATTTTATTAGTCATAGAAATTAATCTAGAATAATTGAGTTTGGGGGACGTCCAGACCACACGTCTTATTTCTTATGAACTAGGATTTTTGGGAAGGCCTTGTATTTTGGCCAATGGCTTATTTGGAAAGTATTATATTATTTGAACTAGGGTTTTATAAGTTACTGTAGCGCGGCACTGTTCATGCTATATTACGCGGCTACTTAGGGTTTTGGGGCATTGTGTATTTAAACCAATGGTAGCCTTCATTTGAGAGAAAAGACATTATTGAAATTGATGAATTTTATTCATTGGGAGTTGAGTTTATCTCCTCTTGTTCTTGATTGAACGTTTGAACTTATCAAAGGTAAATCACAACCTTTGTGGTATTGCTCCTTTGTAATTTGGGTTCTTGAGACGGGTTCTTCAACGTGTCTAGATTTTGATATAATCTAGGTTCTTGAAACGGGTTCTCAACGCATCTAGATTCTCCATCCATAGACTTGATTTTGGCTTTCTTGGGTTGGTTTTCCAATATTGTTGTTGGGTCTCAAAGCGAGTCGATTGGGGTTCACATCATTTGGTATTCAGTGCTCGGTTTCCAATCAGGTCTGATTCTATCTTTTTATTCTTGTATCGTTCAATTTAATTCTAGGGCTTCATTGTTCTAGGGTTACAAAAAAAAAAAAGTATAGAAATTCATTTTTTCCTAGGGCTGCCAAAATTTGCACCATCTAGGATTTGAAATTTCTAGGATTTGAAATTTCTAGGATTCCATTAATTCTCTTCTATTTCCTTGTCAATTTGTATGTGTTTGAATTGTTGAGAAAAGAAGAGAAAAGAAAAGAAAGGAAATGAAAAGAAAAAAAATCCAAAACAAATTCTAAAAAAAAAAAAAGAGAGAGAAGGAAAGTAAAGGTAGCATATTCAATGGTTGCTATGTAGTTACAATAAAAGAGAAAGAAAGAAATTTGTTGATTGGGTCTTGTCCTTAAAGGGGCTGAATTACCTCTTGTTACCTCGTTCTAGTTATCTTGTTTTGTAATTACTCTTTCCTTTGTATAAATACCTTGAGTCTCATGTCATTTTGTTCCTTCTGTGTTTCTCGTATTCTTGTTTTCTTGGACCTAATTACTAATTGGATTAAAACAAGGTTGTATTGTCTTGATTTAGTTCAATTAGTTCTTCAAAAACTTGAGTGGGAAAACTCTTGAGGTAAAAAGGCAAGAGAGTGTGAGATCATTATCGGGAAAAAGCCAATTAAGAGTGAAACACGAGTGGAATGCCATTATTTGAGTGTAAACACGTAAGGAGTGTGTGAGGTATGTTTTCCTCTAACATTCTTTTTTGTGCAGAGCATATCATGTCTCATAAAAATGACTCATCACCAAAGGGGATGGCAGACAATTCATTCTTTGTGTTGCAGTTCATGCAACAAAAGTTTGAAAGGCTAAATTTGAAGTTGGGGGAAGTGAGGGATAAGATTGAACAACAAGGTGCATTGATTAGAAATTCGCAAAGTGGGAGAGATAGGAGGAGACGTGAGCCTAGTATTGATAATAGGTACGATAAGAATGAAGAGTATGGCGAGTCTCTTGGTGTTAGGCGTGCTCCCAATATAGAATTTAAGATGGATGATATAGAGAAGCAAAGAGAAAACATTTTTCATACTAGATGCCACATCAACAACAAGGTATGTAGTATGATCATTGATGGGGGAAGTTGTACTAATGTTGCTAGCACTACCTTAGTTGAGAAATTGAATTTACCCAGTTTAAAACACCCTAGACCATACAAGTTGCAGTGGTTGAATGATTGTGGGGAGGTTAGGGTAAATAAGCAAGTATTAGTATCTTTTTCAATTGGGAGGTACAAGGATGAGGTACTTTGTGATGTAGTGCCTATGCATACTGGCCATATTTTGTTGGGGAGGCCGTGGCAGTGTGATAGGAAAGTGATCCATGATGGGTTTAGAAACATGTACAGTTTTGGAAAGGGTGGAAAAACAATCAAACTTGCTCCTTTAACTCCAACACAGGTTCATGAGGACCAACTGAAGTTGAAAAGTGAGGTTGATCAAAAAAGAAAGAGAGAAAGTGAGATTGATCAAAAAAGAAATAGTGGGGCCAAAACCTCAAGAGAACGAGAGAGAGTGAAAAGAACAAAGAGAGTGAAGAAAAAATAGAGAGTGAAGAAAAACCAGAGAGTGAAAAGAAAATAGAGAGTGAAAAAAAAAAGAGAGTGAAAAGAAAAAAGAGAGTGAAAAGAATAAAGAGACTGAAGAAAAGAGAGATTGTAAAGAGAAAAAAGAGTGACAAGGAAAAAGAGAGTGAAAGAAAAAAGGAGAGTGAAAAGAAAAATGAGATTAAAAAGAAAAGCGAGAGTGAAGAAAGTAAGAGAAAAACAAAGAGAGTGAGTTTTTATGCTAAGGTGAATTTTAATATTAACAGACTTAACAAATCTTTGCCTAGTGTTATCTCTTTGTTGCAGGGATATGAGGTCATGATTCCTAGTGGTGTGTTTAGTGGATTGCCACCTATTAGAGAGATAGAGCATTACATTGATTTTGTGCCGGGTGCGACAATTACTAACCGACCTCTCTTTCAAGAACATGAGTCCTTGATACACATGAAGGGACAAAGTAAGTTGTTGACTAGAATGCATGCCAAGTGGCACAAATGTATTGAGACTTTTCCTCATGAAATCAAATACACACATGGTAAGGAAAATCTTGTGTTTGATGCTTTATCAAGAAGGTATGTCCTTGTCTTCATTTTGGATGCAAAGTTATTGAGACTTGAATATGATAAGAACTTGTTTGTTAATGATGATGGCTTGGCTAGTGTGTATGGAGTACGTGAGAAGGCGTCGTTTTCTTATTTATATAGACTAGATTGGTACCTGTTTAGAGAGAAAAGACTTTATGTGCCTACTAGCCTTATGCATGAGTTGCTTGTGCATGGATGTGGTCTGTTAGGAAATTTTGATATAAAGAGGACTTTAGACATGTTGCACGACCATTGGTGGGAGTACTTCTTGCCATTCATTAAGTTTGCATATAGTTGAAGTGGTCACTTTGGTATAAAGAATATTTTATGCATGAACATTGGTGAGAGTATTGTTTCCCATTCATTGAGTTTGCATATAGTTGGAGTGGTCACTTTGGTGTAAAGAAGAGTTTAGGCGTATTGCTTGAACACTTTTGGAAGTACGGTTTAACATTCATTGAGGTCGCATATAATTGGAGTAGTCATTTTGGTGCAAGGAAGACTTTAAATGGGTTTCATGAACGTTTGTGGGAGTATCATTTTCCATTTATTGAATTGTTACACGAACGTTTGCGAGAGTATCATTTGTCATTTATAGAGTTTGCATATAATAGGACCATACATACTACTACTTCATATTGTCCTTTTGAAATTGTTTATGGTTTTAGTCCATTTATTTCTTTTGATTTAATAATGCATTTACCTGTTGATGACAGAAGTAGCTTGGATAGGCATTTCCAAATTCTTGATAAATTAATGATACTTCATATCTAGTGGATCTTTCAGGTCAGTATCATGTGTTTGCTATTTTCAATTTTACTGATCTTTTTCCCTTTGATCCAGGTGGAGATTCTAGGTCGAATTCTTTTAAGGGGAGAGGGAATGATGGGCCCAAGGTAGACCAAGTCTTAAGGATCAATTACAAGATTAAGAGCCATGAAGATCAAGGGAGCAATGTAAGAATTGGTGCAATCTAATTGGGATGAAGCTAGCAAGAGCTCAACACTCATGATGGGCTTGAAAGAAGGAGAACCAGTTTTGATCCACTTGATCCAAACTATGGAAGACACGACTTAGGCCTATTGTTATTGAATGATATAGACTTATTTATTTCATTAAAATGGCTTATTTTATTAGTCATAGAAATTAATCTAGAATAATTGGGTTTGGGGAACGTCCAGCGCACACGTCTTATTTCTTAGGAACTAGGGTTTTGGGGAAGGCCTTGTATTTTGGCCAAGGGCTTATTTGGAAAGTATTATATTATTTGAACTAGGGTTTTATAAGTTACTATAGGTTTTGGGGAATTGTGCATTTAAACCAATGGTAGCCTGATTAGACATTATTGAAATTGATGAATTTTATTTATTAGGAGTTGAGTTTATCTCCTCTTGTTCTTGATTGAACGTTTGAACTTATCAAAGGTAAATTACAACCTTTGTGGCATTTCTCCTTTGTAATTTGGGTTCTTGAGACGGGTTCTTCAACGGCTCTAGATTTTAATATAATCTAGGTTCTTGAAATGGGTTCTCAACGGGTCTAGATTCTCCATCCATAAACTTGATTTTGGCTTTCTTGGGTTGGTTTTCCAATATTGTTGTTGGGTCTCAAAGCGAGTCGATTGGGGTTCACATCAATTGCATAAAGATTTTCTCAGGGTGGCTCAGGAGGCTTGGTGCATGGAGACTCTGGGAGATAACAGTCTGATTAAACTAGCAAGTAAGCTGAAAAAGATGAAAGTCATATTCCATGATAAGAACACCTTTGGCAAGGTGGATATTTGCATTTGCGAACTTGACGAGCGGATTGAAGATCTTGAGGAAAGTCTCCAAATTGGCTTTTCTACCCAGGTAGACAATGATTTGTTGAGGTCCAAGATAGAGTGGCACTCTTGGATGCAGTAGGAAAATGCGAGGCTCTCCCAACAGGCTAAGAAAAATGGTTTCAAGAGGGAGACCGTAATTCTAAATGCAAGGCTTTCCCAACAGGCTCTCCAAAGACATAGGAATTCTAACATCTTGTCCATGCGCATTTCTGACGATGTAACTCTTTCTTCTTCAGAACATGTCCATGAGGGAGCAGTAAAATACTTCGAGGATTTTTTGGGTCAGTCTGGGAATGGCGATACTCCTGACTTGTCATCTCTCATTTAGTTGTGCTGTGTGGATAGTGATTGGGATGCATCCTTGTATGAGCCATCAGAAGTTGAGGTTAGAGAGGTGTTTGCTTCAATTGCTTTGTACTCTAGTCCTAGACTGGATGGGTTAGGATCTGTGTTTTACACTGCTTGTTGGGATTTCATCAAGCATGACATCATGACTGTGATGAAGGAATTTTTTTGAGGTACAAGCATGCCTCGGTTCTAGTCTTCCTCATTTATTGTGCTGATTCCGAAGGAGCCAAATCCCCTGTGCTTTGATAAGTTTTGGCCGATTAGCTTGTGTAATGTGATCTCCAAAGTTTTTGCTAAATTTCTGGTTAATTTTTTATCTCCAGTCCTTGGCAAGATTATGTCTCCTGAACAGGGTGCTTTTGTTACCGGGTGTAGTATCTTCCAGAATATTTCGCTAATGTAAGAAGTGTTTAAAATGCCGCATAAGAAGGCGAGGGGAGGTAATTTGTTCATGAAAATTGATATGAGCAAGGCTTATGACTGAGTAGATTGGCGGTTTTTAATGCTTGTCCTTCACTCTTTTGGGAAACACTTCTGTAAGCTTGTGTGAAATTGTGTTTCCACCCCCTAGTTTTTTGTCATGATGAATGGTACGTATAAATGTTTCTTTAAATCTGAGAGGGGTCTTTGTCAAGGTGACCCCTTATCCCCTACCTCTTTATCCTAGTCCAGAAAGTTCTTTCTCGACTTATCTCCAAGAGGGTGAGGGAGGGGAGAATTAAATGCTTTTCTCTGCCTTCAGGTGTCCCTATGTTGTCTCATCTCCTGTATACTGATGATATTGTGATTTTTTCTAATGCGCCTAAGCTAATGATTAGGGCTTTGATGGAGATTTTCCATACATGTGAGGCTTGGTCAGGCCAAAAGATTAATTATGATAAGTCTGCTGTGTTTTGGTCTAAGTGTTTATTGCCTAGCCATACCAGAGACATCCTGGCTATTACTGGGTTCTCGTAGGGTCGCTTTCCTATCACCTATCTGGGAGCTCCTATAGATGGCAGGCTCAACGTTGCCCATTTTGATCCTTTTATAGAGAGAGTTGCGAAAAAATTGGCGGGTTGGAAAAATAAGTTGTTTTCGCAAGGTGGCCAGTTGATCCTTTTGAGGCACCTTCTCACTAGCATGCCTATTCATTTGCTTTATGTGGTTCACATGCCTAAGACAGTGAAGAGGAAATTATCCAGCATATTTGCTACTTTCTTTTGGGGTGCTGAGGACCGAAAAAAGAAAAGGCATTGGAGGGCTTGGAATAAATTGTGTGTCCCGTGTGAAGAGGGGGGTATGGGTGTAAGGGACCTTGATGAGGTTCAACAGGCTATGTTCCTAAAGTTCTACTGGTAACTTTGACACAGGACTCTCTTTGGGCTAATTTTTTCAGCGCTAAATATTTGAAAAATAATCATGTTTCACTGATGCAAGAGGGGCGGTTTGGTTCTCCATTTTGGATGAATGTCCTTAAAGGTATCTTGTTGCTTCTTCAAAATTGTCAATGGAAAGTGTGGGAAGGCAAGGTCTCCTTGTGGTATGATAAATTTATGGAAGTTGGACCCTTATATATAAAGGTGAATCACATCTCAAAGTCTCATCTTCGCATGCAAGATTTGGTGGTTTGAAATTGTTGGGACTTGGATAAACTTAATGATATTGTCGGTCCTCAGCTGGCTGGTGAGGTTATGGCTTCTGTTGGTGAGGTGAAGAATAAAGAGGATTTGTTGATTTAGATCCCCGATAAACATGGTGAGTTTTCTACCAGGTTGGCTTGGGAAATTATTGGTGTCAAATTCCCAAAAGTTGATGGTGCGGCTTGGATATGGAACAAATGGTTGCCTGGCAAAATTTATATTTGTATGTGGAAAGCTTATTTTAATTGTCTTAGTGTGAATGATCAAGTTCGCAAGCTTGGTATTACAGTCGTCTCTTGTTGCAACTATTGTGAGAACCACCAATGTAAGATCTAAATCACATCCTGGGTAGTGGAGATTTTGCTAGTGCCCTTTGGAGGAAAGTGTCTGCCGAAATGGGGTTTCCTTTTGTGGCTATTCAAAGTTGGAGGGAACGTAGTGCAGCCTAGTTTCTCCGTGCTTCTCATCAGACCCAAGTTGGGATCCTTACTGGTTTACTTTCGTCCATTGTTGTGCGGAGATTGTGGCAACACCGCTGTAAGGCCCCAATGGAAAATAGGAGAGAGTCTGTGAATGAAGTTTGTCACTCGATTAAATTTTGGGTGCATGTGGTGATGGAGAACATTTCCAAAGTTACAAAGCTTAGTACTGGGGATGCTAGGCTACTTGCACGGCTTGATATTCTCCCTATCGTTCCTAAACAAAAAAATGAAAGGGTGGTTTGGTGGTCCAAACCGGCTCAAGGCCACGTTAAATTGAATGTAGATGGGAGTAGTCTCGGGAATCTGAGAAATGGTAGTGGGGGTGGAATGCTTTGTGACAGGGATGGTAATCCTATTTTTGCTTTCTCAAAGCCTTTTGGGATATGTACTAATACTGAAGCTGAACTTCATGCCTTGCTTGAAGGGCTGCATCTTTGTAGAATTGCCGGTTGGAGGGAGGTTGATATTGATTGTGATTCCCAGGTGGTTGTTTCCTAGGTTAACTCCAAATCTTGTTGTCTTTGGTATTTGTGGGATTTTTGGGACCAAATTGTTGATCATCTTGAGGTGATGGATGCTGCATGCAACCATTGCTTCCTGGAAGGGAACTCTGTGGTTAGCAAAGGAGGGTGCACAGGGTGCGAAAATGTTCTACTTGGATATTCAGAGCCTTCCTCGTGAGGTTAGAGGCCTTGCGAGAGAATAAATTGGGTATTGCTTAAATTCATTTCTAGTTTCGTTGTTGGGGATTGCTCGCGGTTTCCAAAGTTTGTCTTTCGGTTGCTGATGGCTCGCTATGTTGGGTGCTACTGGTCACCCAACATAGCGAGCCATCAGGAACCTGCACGCAGTCCATAGAGTAAGAAACAACCTGCACAACCATAGAGTAAGAAAATAAAGAACACAGTGCAATGGGAGGACATACCTGGAGAAAAGACACCCAAGGGTTTTCTTTCTTTCTTTCTTTCTTTGTGTCAAATGTATTGTGGTTGTGTTTTCATGGATATTTTATTCGGAGGCCTGGGTTTTGGATTTTTTTGGTTTGTTGTAGCCCCCAGGCCTTGGGTTGTAACCATGGTATGTAGGTTTTTTAAGTGAGGGCTTTTTAATAAAATTGGAATGGGGTCGCTATGTGGGAGGCTTTCAGCTCTTCTTAAAAAAGAAGAAGTAATACTTACTTTGACTCCATGCCATACTCATTTCATACAGTCCATTTGTGTGCGTGTCAAATGGCAACCTACATGCATGCACATAACCTTAACGTCATTCTCTATCCAATGCATAATAAGTAACTATACTAGAAATAGAACTATGCTTCACTTGGAACACTCTCTGTCCTTCCCTAGGTTCTTACGTGCTATTTACTATGCTAAAACCTTTGGGGTCCAATTACCGTCACTACCTCCATGTTTTGCCTAAGGGTTAAGACATTAAAACCTTCGCCTTACTCTCCTATTAACCATATTCTGATGCATAACTCCGACCAATTAAGTCACGAATTTCGATCCTAGACAACATACCCAATACTACCTTCATGCTTTCCTGCCCATACTCAATCCTCCTTCCCAACCATACATGCCACATGACTTTAAGCCAACTCTGAGGCTTAAACATCGTGCAACCATGCTTAGGACAGATTACCCATTATATATCGTAAATCTATCCGGTACACGTGTCTCACCAGATGCACATGTACCTTACTCTTTATCACCTAGGATCAACTTATAGTCCAATGAACTCCCACTTGTATAAACAAACTCCATACTCTGCTACCAACTTCTACTCAAATTCGGTTGGTAGGACCTTCCTAGTTCCCTGCCTCTTTCCAAGTTCAGCCCAACACTTGACACAACAGGGCTCCATTCACCACTACATCTTGGTCATGTCACGTAGCTCAAGAGAAATCTGAAGTTACGTCACAACACCCATCATGCTTCCGCTACGCTGCGCTACTCTTACACTATCCCATCACTTCACCTTGGACTACAAGCCACATCACCATTATTTCGGGACACCGTTACATAGTTTCTGATGCTACACAATAAGCTCTACACTCCTCTACTACGCAAGCATCATTTTCTTTGTGACACGCCATACGTTGCATCACTACACTACGCCATGATCAAAGGCATCAAAAGAGTCATACGTGGTGGTTAAACCACGTACAATGGCCATTTGGGCTACTAGAGATGGCTACAAGTGTGGATCTAAGTGGAAAAAGGTTTGGTCGTGGTCTTAGAGTGGTGGCCTCATGGTGGTGTTGAGGTGGCACGTGGTGGAGGCACGGTGGTTTGTGGAGGAGTTTGGGTCGTGGGTCTCAAAGCATGGGAATTCATGGGTTTTAAGGTTGAAGACCAAGGCTAGTCTTGGAAGGCTTGAAAGAGGTGTGCTGGAGCTATGGTGGTGAGGTGGTGGCAGCACGGTGGGAGATTTGGCCGTGAGTGGTGCAAGCAGTGTGTTGGAGAGTGAGGTTGAGGGAAGCTATGGGATTTTGTGGAGAGCTAGGGAGAGGAAAAGAGAGGCTGGTGGTGGTGCTTTGTTGGGCCAAAATCAGAGTATAGCGGCACTAGGGCCGTCGGTGGTGAGAACCCGTGCATGAAACCCATGTATAGGTTGTGTGCGTGTGTACGACAGGGAGGGAGAGAGGAGGTGGGTTCGGTGGGGGTTGGTCACCGGTGAAGGAAGAAGGTCGTTGGTGGTGTCTGGTGGCCTGGATGGCGGTGTACGATAGCGCACGGGGAAAGAGCCCGTGTGATATACCCTTTTTGGGTTGAGCTACTGTGGTGAAGAGAGACGCTTACCCGTAGGGGGGAATTGGCATGAAGGTGGTCGCCAGTGTGAAGGGAAGTCGCCGGAGTGAGATGGTGGCCAGTGGTGGTCGACGGTTGCTTAGGTGAGCTGAACTAAATGGATTGAAAATGTTGTAACAATGCTGGCCTCGTAACGGATTCGTTCAAATATAACGAGTGGCAAGTCAATGGGATCTCCACATGCCAAGTGAATAAGGAACTGTGCACGAGCCCAACTGAATGTGGTCTTATGTGCCACAGGGTCTACATTTGTTGCAACAAAAATTTGTAACATGCGAAAGAAAGGCAGCAGCTGATTCTGGCTGAAGGAGTTTGGCCTATCAAGCTTTGTGCGATCTGTGCCAGTGAGGATGTAGAAATCCTGATCCCGCTCGTCATCACGAACCTTAAGAGCAATATCATTGCCCTCGGGCCGATCTGCCTGTTCACTAGGCATAGGGTCAACAGGGCCCATAGATGAAGCAGAAGTGGTTCGATCTACCTCAAATGTGTCAAGAGCAAATGCAGCTATTTGATGAAGTGATAAAACTACATAATTAAGCTACTTAAGTGAATAACTTGTTTAACCAAAAATGATTTAAGTACTTAATTATATAGTAGATCATGATACTTGAGACAATTGATAAATTTTAATATTTTTTGTGCTTAAAAAGATTTATAACACAATTGTTTCACATCAAAATAAATATTTTAATTTTACTCTTTTCATATGATGTTTATACGCTGCAGGACATTTTGACAAGTCATAAACAAATGCAAAAGGAGCTGCATGTTGCAAGCTACAGCAGAGCAGCGCAGCTCATGAAGTAGGAGCACATTGAACTTATAGTCGGACAGCAGCGCACCACACGTGCTGACCATTGCAAGACAAATAGAACATGGATGCAGAAAACATGTTGCTGCAAGGCAAGCTGTTCATTTCAGCTTTCTTGCTTCTACACATGGAAGGTCACCACGGAAGCATGGGCTGCACATTTGCTTTGAATTTTATAATAATATAGCATCACATGGACAGCTCACAAGACACACGGCTATAAAAGAAAGAGGGCTGAAATGCTACGAAGTTCGGTAGCTTTTATTTTTCTTTCTTTTTCGTTTAGTAGCAGACGTGAGTAGAGTGCTTCATTTTATTTCTTTTCTTTCGTTTAAGACGCTGGTTGGCCAGCTTTTTTTATGTGTTCTTTCATTTCTTTCTTTTTCATTTAAGCTAGAGAAGGAGCAGAGTTTTAGTTTATTTTTTTTCTTTTCATTTAGCCAGGGGCAGCTGGTGTTGATTTATTCATTCTTGCTTTGCTTTTAGACGTAGGTAGTTGGTTTTGTTTTTATTCTCTTCTTGCTTTTCGTTTAGACCAAGGCAGCAGAGGATAGCGTAGGAGCTTTATTGGTTTTTAGAGAATACTTTCTTTCGTTTCAGACCCTGGGCAGATTATTTTTATTTTTTTTCTTCTTGTTGTTTCATTCTCGTTCAGCGCAGCAGAGTAGTCCAGAGTTTTAGTTTATCTCTTTTTTTTTTTCATTTAGATAGTCGTTTATTTCAGAGGGTCTTTTTACGTTTACACGGAACTCTCTCACTCGCATCGTCTAGAGTTTTATATTTTTTTAGTTTAGTGTTTTCGGTTGTTAGTTTGAGGACTCTCTCAGTTTTAGTATTATTTTCTTTCTGTAGTTTTTACATTTACGTTTCCAAGTGGTTCTAGACTTGGGGCTCTTGGCTGGTTTAGATTTTATTTTTTTTCTGCTTTACATTTTCATTTGTTGGGGATTTTAAGCACTTTTGTCACTTGGTTAATTTTATTCTTCTACATTTATTTTCTTACAATAACTTGAAATGTTAAGATTCATCATTTTTGAGCATTTTACTAATTTAGAGATGACAGGCTAGATTTTAAGCTTGGGATTCAATGAGTAACCTATGACTGTTTTGGAGTGGATTTTCTTTAATGTTATGTGATTTCAATGATTAACTTGGTGGATGATATTTCAATTTACATATAGAAAGGATCGAAGTTCTTTGTTCTTGGTTTAGATTAGTTGTAGACGTAAAGGCACAATTAATATTTGAACAATTAACAAGACTTGGATGGTTTTCTTTCACTTTTTTTTCAATTGTTATATAATCTGTCAAGTAGTTTTATTAGGCCAAGAATTGTTGTTCATTGCTATATTATCCGACCATGACTTCTAGGAATAGGATCATGGTTGAGAGAATGTGAAAAGAGAAGTAAATCCATCTCCAAATCAGTGGGTGAAAATTGTATCTTAAGTGTTTGTTTTATTGTTTCTTACAAGTTTAATTCATTTGCTACACATTTTCTCTAAACTTCTTAGTTTTGGTAATTTTAGAAATATAGATTCACATTTATTTTCATCTTTCATAATCGATACATCTTTTACACAAAGAAAATCTCACAAATGCTTTGATAACTCTTTGTCCCTGTGGAATACGATCCTGGACTCATCCTTGTATTACTTTGATAGCTTCTACGCTTGGAAGACAAAATTATAAGCTGATTACTGTTGTGTCACCAGCTTGAGCAGCTGTCGCCTTAGGTAGTATGCACAGAATTTGGAGTAACTCGGTGATAACATTCGTCGAGAACTCAAACTGTACACCACGTACAGTGAGGGTATGAGATGATGCATCGTTAGGCATGGTGGCCATCCCAATGTAAAACTCCTGAACCATTGATGGGTAAATCTTTCCCCTCAATGTGCAAATTGGGCCCCAGCCTCTCGTGAGGAAAACGTCTCTGAGCGTCTTCTGCTCCCAGCTGAGCTCATCGAACTGATTAATAAGAATTTCTCGTTCACCCATAACAGTTCGTGCCCCCAGCCGAGCAATGTCTGGATTGCCTCCATCCCTCCCTCGTTTCCTTATTGTCATACAGTGAGCCATATCCTGAGAAAAGAAAAATACAAGTTAAAATATACAAAAAAAATCCCTAAATTTACATATATATATATTACGACATATATGGATTATACACAATTAAAATATCATCATTATAAATTTACATAATTTTGATAGTAAATATATTAAAAAATTCCACTATTTAAATACCCAAAATAATAATAACAAGATGAGAAAATATAAACTAAATTAAATAGAGATACAATCGAACGTTACTCAATTGATGTTCGAACTATAAAATTATGATAATTAGAATCAAATTACGTCCGAATGTACAATGATTGTACGTTCGAATGTACATTAAGATAGTCGAACGTAAACCATTAACATTTGAATGATGATAGTCAAACTAATATAACAAATTTACAGATTAGATTATTGCTACGAAACAAGTTGTTACAGCTAGAGTCTTCTCTCTTTCCTCCTCTCTCTCTCTCGGCCAGGTGGGAGAATAGGAACTAGAGGTGAAGTTTTGTTTTGAGTCCCAGTGTACAGTTTTGATACTGTACGGGGGGTGGTCTTTCTAATTCAGTGTTCTGAATTGAGGAAGGGTTGCTATGGATGCATTGGAAGAAAAATGGAAACACTTTCGATTATCAGAGGAGGAAGAGGAAAGTATAGTGGTGGATGAGGAGTCATTAGCAGTTTCTCTTAGAAAGGGTGAAAGGAGTCTGGTGGGTAAGTTGTGCTCTGATCGAGTGGTGAATAAGGATGTAATACATAATACCATGTCCAAGATATGGAGAGTGAACAAGCCATTTCAATTCCAAAGTATAAGTTCTAACTTGTTTGTCATAATGTTTGAGGATGAAGCAGATATGGAGAAGGTGAAGATGGGGAAGCCATGGTTATTTGATAATAACCTGTTTGTTTTAAAACCTTTTGATGGTTTGGTATCTCCAAACCAGCTAGTCCTTGATACTGAGGCTTTCTGGATCCAGCTTTATAATTTACCATTGGCTTGCATGAATAAAAAGATAGGCACTCAGATTGGTTCCTCCATTGGTGAAGTGTTAGACATTGATGTTAAGGATGATGGTACGGGATGGGGACAATTCTTGAATGAAGGTGGAGATAAATCTGTATAAGCCCATAGCAAGGGGTAGACACATTAACATTCATGGTTTGAGTACGTGGATTCCACTCAAATACGAGAAGCTGCCCAAGCTTTGCTTTAAGTGTGGAAGGATCATGCATGATGGTCAAGGCTGCAAAGGTGGGAATATTGATAGACTGGAGTCAGGCCATGATCAGTTTGGTGTTTGGCTTCGTGCTGAGACTTTTTTCAAAAGAAAGTTTAATGATCATTCCAGTAAAGATGTCCATCAGAGAGGGTCCAGCTCCGATCAACAAAGATGGAGGAAGGAGGTGGATGGAGAGATGGAGGAGGGGTTGCATTCTCCGATGAGGCAGGATAGGATGCAGATTTTTTCGGAGGTTGGGAGAGGCAATTTAGGAGGAGTAGTTGTTATGGATAAGCCAATGTAGGATAAGGATGAGAGTTTAAATTATGAAGAGGGTAGCCAGGAGATAAGAAGCAGGGATGGGGGAGACTCTGGGAAACAGAAAGATAAGGTGGTTACGAATCACAAGGCTACTATTTTGGAGCCAACAGTTTTTCAAAAAATAGTTGAGGATGAGGTGCCAGTTTTAAGCAGGAATGCTGAGTCTGCTGTCCAGTTGGGCCCTACACCAGAGCCCATATTGCTGAGCCCAACACAAGGAGTTGCTATTAATGGGCCTTCTTTTTGTCTTGTTGAGAATTGTAATAGTGTGGATGTATCTAACCACAAATCAGGGTCACCTGGTGAGGTTAAAGTGGGCAAGACTAGAGGATGGAAAAGGCAAGCTAGACAGCAAGGTCTTCTAACTAATAATGACACTAAGGCTCAATCTAGCAAGGTGGATGTTAGTCAGAAGAGAATGTTGACTGATGAACTAGCACTCCAAGACAGTCAGGGTCCAAAAAAACATGGGAGAGTTCTAAAAATAGATGATGGAACTGATGGCTTGCAAAATTTCATATTGCAGATTTTACAAGTTCGCTCGAGCGGAGGCTTTTAGCCGCTCGAGCGAATTCAGGCAGATTCAAACGCTCGACTGCCATTCGACAGGGAGCTCGAGCAGGTTGCTGAAAAACGAAGATCGCTCGAGCGGAGACATTGGCCGCTCGAGCGAAATCAGGCAGAGTCGAACGCTCGATGTGCGCTCGATAGGACGCTCGAGCGAAATCAGGCAGAGTCGAACGCTCGATGTGCGCTCGATAGGACGCTCGAGCGAAATCAGGCAGAGTCGAACGCTCGACGCGCGCTCGACACCCCGCTCGAGCGAACATCGTATTTTGACAGATTTTAGGTTTTCCGCCGTGGGACCATATAAAAGGCCATTCTTCACTCTAGAGCCGCGGTTTTTTGACTGGAGAACACTCTTTGGGAGAGAAAAACATAGCTAGAGGGATTCAAATCATTTGTTTTGGAGACAGAATTCCAATTTATTGCACGTACGTTGGATTCATACACGAGCACGGACGGGAGAAAGGCGTTGAATCGTTCCCTTGAGCTTTTGATGACCAGTTGAGGCTGCAAGGAGGATTTTTCAGTGTTTATTTTCTTCTTCCCATCTTCTCAGAATAATTATGGTGAATTCGTTTATGTTGAATTCCAATTCTAGCATGAGCTAAATTTTCTAATTTCTAGGAAAACGATGTAACCTAATTCCGAACTATGCTTGTTTGTCCATGCTAATTTAATGAAATTCTCTCTTTGTTTATC